>NC_080539.1:304476015-304776015 GCF_028640845.1 Ahaetulla prasina | reverse complement strand
TAGGTAACACTCCACATTTCAACCCTGTGTTACATATATTCTCTTCTATTGGAAAGTGAAAGTACCAAGGCAAGCTTTCTTTCCAAGAGACTTCACTGATTTCCTTTCCTTTCCTTTCCTTATCTGTAGTTATCTTCTCAGCTTTGAGGAAACTGCTGTTCTCACCTAGCAATTGGGTGTGAGTATTTGAAACAGGACAAGAAGAGGGGTGCAGCATATTTGCAAAGACCCCCCAAATCAGGGGTGAAATCCGGCAGGTTCTGACAGGTTCTGGAGAACTGGTAGCCAAAATTTTGAGTAGTTCAGCGAACCACCTCCACACTCCATTCCAGAGTGGGGTGGGAATGGAGATTTTGCAATATCCTTCCCCTGCCATGCCGACCAAGCCATGCCCACCAAGCCACACCACGTCCACCAAGCCACACCCACAGAACCGGTAGTAAAAAAATTTGGATTTCACCCAAAATAGCAAAATTTCATCAGGTCATTCTTGCATTCCCTGACATCAGTGCTGAGGACATCAACCTCCCCCCAAAACAAAACAAAACCCCCAGTTTATTAGGGGTCGTCTGTTAATTAAATGAGATATTGTGTCTGAACAAGTCAGAAGCTCACTTAATTAAATAGTGGCAGAGCCAGTTCTATGTTTTAGGGAATCCATGGTAGATCAACCCTAATATTAGCAGAGATTACCTAATCTCCTAATTTGGGAGAAGTTAGGTCAGGGTGAGGTGTTGCAAGATATGATTTAATGTAAGCATTAAATCATTGTGGGCCAGCCCTGATGTGATGAAATGCCTCCTGTATAGTCTTAGAACAGTGTTTGCAGCAAATATCATTGCTGTTTAGCTGTGTTTCAAACAACTCTAATCTCCTACCATGCTCTAGAATGACTTAGCAGCAGGGACACTAAAAATTAAAATGCTACAGAACGATATTATTTAAGAGGATTGAAAGAGTGTAGTAGGCCCTGTCAGCATTCCTTGCCAGCTGCTCTGGAATTTGAGATGTTGATACCAGTCATCTAGAATAACATGCTTCAAGCAAGATCAGTTGGAAGAATGTGCATAATTTCAAGATGTTGCTACATCAAGGAATTTATGCTGAAACTAAATCGCTAGTAAGGATTGTCATGCAATATTGTTATGCAACATGCACAAAGAGTGTAGTGGTTAAAGTGTTGGCTTAGGAAGCATGAAACTGTGAATTGTAGTCCCGCCTTTTGCATGAAAAACTGGCTGGGTGACTTTGGATCAGTTACTCTCTCTGAACTCACCTCACAGGGTGGTTGTTGTGGGGAAAACAGGAGGAAGAAGTATAGGTATGTTTATCAGCTTGAGTTGTATATGAAAAAGGAGATTAAATAAAATCTTAAGAGACTAAATAAATAATTCCATTGTTGAAATCAGCAGGGTAAAACAGAATAGTTACTTGCCCGAGATCACTGCCTTTGTCATTCATATGTGCAGAAATTTCATCAGATTATTCCTGATTTCCCTTTTTCTCCTTTGGCCTTTCAAAATTTCTCTGTGTCTGAAGAATGTATCGGGAGAAGTTAGGTCAGGGTGGTTACCTAGACCACATAGATAACTATTCTGTTATCCATTGCAAGAGCTCCAAGCCATGCTGTCTAACCTTAGGGCACTGTTTCTCAACTGTGGCAACTTGAAGATCTGTGGACTTCAACTCCCAGAATTCTCCAGCTAGTAGGCTTCAAACAATTCAATTCAGTTTCAAGGAAACACATTTTCGAGTTTCGAAACATTGCCCGAGGATCTTTATTGGGCAACAAAGCAGAACAGAGGCTATGACTTCTTTCAGGAGAGGACAGAAACAGGTGGAGACCAGGTCTTGTAGTACCAATTGCCAGCAGCAAAAGACCTTTGGGACTTTTGCTATTGGTTGTCTGTCTCACAAATGGAATAGGTCACCTTGCAACGAAGGAGTTATTCTCTGCAATTGCTTTTTCCCTGCTTCTCCTGCCACCCAGAAGAAATCCCGTGGGGAGGGAGAAGACCCGAATTCTCTTACCAAAGGGATAGGAAGAGAAATGGATCTTTTTGTCCTTTCCCACAGGTGTGTAGGCTGCAGAGCTCCAGAGTTTCCGAGGTAGGGAAACAACTCTATACTGCAAGGAGAACATCCCTACAGAACAGCTACCAATTTACCCCATTTAGCTTTGCCACTGACAAATTTGCAGAAGGGTGTTTTAAATGTGTCAGGCACTCCAGGGAATGACTGCTGGCCTAGCGCTTAAAGTACTCCTGCAGTTTAACTTGCTGCAATGCCTGAATTGCAAGCTGGACTTTTTCTACATGTGTCCAGAGTTCTTCTGGAAGCCTGCCGGACGTGTATTATGCTGTAACTTTGGCAAATGGAATAAAGCCTGAAAGGGTTGGAGACTTTACTGCAGGAGTACTGGCTGCTTTCTCCATAGTTCAGCTGCCTCCCCCACCTCCACAACTTCAATGTTATGTGACTATAAAAGCCCCTTTACAACTTAGGCATTGGCACCTTGCTGAGGGGGGGAAGATATCCCTGCAAGTGACCTTCTAATGGAAAAGAAAACCTTCTGTGGAAGAAAAGGACAACCAGCACCCCAAAGCCCCACTTCCCTCCCTTCTCACTCTTATTTTCTTGGCATCAATAGCTTGACTAGGCAAATTGAGAGATGGATTTGGAGCTCTGACTCTCCTGCTGTCAAAGGGCAAATGGTAATCAGACACCAGGGACTGGAAGGATGGCACACCTACAGACATCGGGTAGCCAACAGCAGGGCAGGTGCCCACTCTAAATTGTGAGGCTGGCTGTTCAACGTGGCTTATTTCAGCTGGCAGAAGCTGGCCAATATCTGAAGTGGAACAAATGGCCTGAGGCAGTGGTGAAATCCTAATTTTTTTACTACCGGTTCTGTGGGTTTGGCTTGATGGGCGTGACAGGGGAAGGATACTGCAAAACCTCCATTCCCACCCCACTCCAGGGGAAGGATACTGCAAAACCTCCATTCCCACTCCACTCCAGGGGAAGGATACTGCAAAACCTCCATTCCCATTCCACTCTGGCGCCAGCCAGAGGTGATATTTGCCGGTTCTCCGAACTATTCAAAATTTCCACTACCGGTTCTCCAGAATCTGTCAGAACCTGCTGGATTTCACCCCTGGCCTGAGGATGATGTTGCACCTTCACATTCTCAACAAATGTGTAATGCTGGAGAAGCCGTCGGTTCCTTATGTTGAGAAACGCTCTTTAGCAAGCACAGAAAAAGCTTCTTAGGAATGACTGTGAAGGTTATAATGACATCACAAGACCTACATTTTAAAGCTATAAATCAAGTTTTTTTGCTGTGCAATTGTCAGTCATTTCCATCTCTTCGTGGACATCATTTTGCTATGACTGATTGTTGTAAATGAGTTCTTGTAAGCTCCTGTTTGTGTCATCACTGACAGCATCTGGCTACCTTGACCTCTGTCAGCTTCATTTTCAATTGTCCTTGATTTTTCCCATGCATCAAATTCTTCACATTGTGAATCCAAAATACTTAAGTTATAGCTTTATTGCTTCTAGGAAACAGTCTGATTTTACTTTTCCACTAGACTCCTGTGCTGATTTAACCAGCTTAGTTTTGTGTCTTTGTTACTTACGTTATGTTCCCTTATTCTTGTCTTCCATGCTTTTATCTGTTTTCTTTGAAGTACCCAGAGAGCTCCAGCGAATAGGCATATAATGAAGAAATGTAGTTAGCATTGTGGTATTTCTGCTACTAGTTAAATATACACTGAGAAAAAAATCATGAAAATACTTTTTGTACATTTTTTCATTATAGATTTTATAATGAACTCTATATTCTATTCTAAACCTTTGCCAATTTAAGTGAGGCAGGAATAAATATTACTGTTAGTGAAACCATGCTCACAAAGTCACTCTTCTCATACAAATATTCTCAGACACATTCACTTTTAAACCTACTCACAATCCATCCATGTATTCATCTATCCAGCCACCCAAATACACCAAATGTGACTCAGCTGAGACGCTCAATTCCCATGGCTGGATACCTTTCACTGTAAATTTACAACAATCTTTTACTATGGTCTTGAGATGACTCAAAAGTCCCAGTAATTATACTAATTACGGAATTCTGGAAGTTAAAGAAAGACAGTACCTCTTACTAATGCCCAGGCTAGGCTCCCACTAATAAGTATCGGACTCAGATTCTAACTACTTCCGGTATTAAACTAATCCAAGTATTTCAGCATAGTAATTGCAGAATTACTAACTATTTTTCCTAATAATACATATTTTAAAACAAATACTTTTCAAGTTGCCTTTGTGTCATTTAAAACGGAAATTAAGAAAAAGTTTTATGAAACAGAAAATTCAACAGGACACTTTAAACATACAGGAATTTCATTAATAGCTGCACATTACCTCAATAAAATAAAATAATAGATTTAATGTTGGAGACCAGATATCAAATTTAATAAAGGGGAATTTTATAAACACTATAAAAAACAAATGGTTTTTCTTGAAATATAACAAATGGGAAACAAGGTTTATTATTGAAGAATTACAGGAATTGTAGAATTATTTTTTCCCCAAAGCTAAATGAAAAGCATGTTGAACACATATTTAAAGGACAAATAAGCAAAACAGTTTCATCCTACTATATAACTATCCTGTTGTATTTTCATACTTGGGCATTAGATTTTAATTAGCAGAACTTTCATGATGCTCCTAAGGGTTTGAACCAGTAGGTTGCTTTACAGGCCAAAATCATGCTGGTAGGAAGGGATAATATTAATTAAACACTCTTACAATACTGATAGGACTTATGGCTTCTTGAATCCAACCAGCATATCTGATGGAAATAGTTTTTTTACTATTTTACATCCTGATTGAAGAACAGTTCTTGGAATCTGAAAAGTGTTCAACTACTTTGTATATCTCTAGTTGGATTAATATATATTACCACAAACCAGATGTTTTATGACAATATAATTTCTTCCCTATAAAGAAAATCCTGATTTCCCCCCCCCCCTGTTGGCATATGTAAGCTAAGGTAGCAACCACCACTTCCCCATTGTTGGCATGAAAATTGAATGGATGCATCCGTGAACTCACTAGGAGTGGGGTTTAAGTTGAAAGAGACTTTATCTTAAAGTTTGCTAAAACAGATAAATTTGATAATGATTTATTTGGAATGTCTCTCAATTTCTTTTTATGTAAACAAGATTTTAATAAAGCCCTTCATCAGGATAAAAAATTTAAAAAAAGTAATTGTACCAAACCAGAAACAAGTCAAAAGTTGCATTTATACAAAACCAGAAAATGGTTTGAATTATGATTAGAATAGCCAAAGCTAAACATTTCATGCACACAGGCAGTAAGCAACATACGGCTGGGGGTGGGGGAAATATTAAGAGTATTCCGTATTATTTTTCTCTTTATTTAAACCTAATTGCAACCTTGAAAGCTACTTAATCTTATCTACCTACCATCAGGCTTCATAAAGGAAATACTAACAAAGTAGCCAAAGGAAGTAATAAATATTTTTCTGAGGAAGTTACAGCTGGCTGGAATTTGAAGAGATAGCTTCCATGCTTAACATTACAACACAACGCATTAATCAATTCAACAGAGTTTCAATAGAAGAGAATATGTATACTCTGGGTTGAACTATGGAGTCCTTGTTGCTCTTGGTTGTTTTCTTGCAGATGTTACTTTACTCAACCAAGTTTCATTACTCAACCCAACTCAAAAGTCTGGCAAAAGATCAAAAATCTGGTAGCACCTTTTCTGACTAACAGATTTTTGTGAGCTTAAATTTGTTAGTCAGAAAAGACGCTATCGGATTCCTGATTTTTTTTTTTAACCATCATAGACTACCATGGCTTTCTTACAGAGCTTGGCAACTATTTATTGATTACAATATTCAGAAAAATTGTCTCCCTTATTATTATTACTGTTCATCAGTGTCAGCCATATGTTCAGACTAGATTGAGTCCTTCCCAAGGACCTGGGATAGGCAGATGTGAATATTTGATGGTCTTACAGTCTTACTTATCGTCATAGGATGTAAGCTGTTCTGAATAAAGCTGCATTTTGCAATTGACTGATAATGAATTTGTCAATGCTGATGTTTAGATATTTTACTGGGTTTTGTTATCTCTTATTATCAGTTTTTAAAATACACTTGATAGGTCCCTAATTTGGGCAATGTGAAATGACCCACTATATTTAGACAGCTATGAAGCAACAGCAAATCGTTATGTAATTTATCATTATTGTGGTATTATAGCCATGAGAAACCGTTGGGATATTTTCTTATATTTTGTGTCAAAATAATTGACCATAGCTCAGGCAGCCAGATATCATGGGCCAGCCATTCACAGGGAGTTAGGGAATACACAGTTACACACTCCCTTTTCTCCTGTTTTCAACCAGTTAAGCAAGAGTTACTACATCTCTCTGCTGCCCAATTTGCAGCCAAAACATAATAGACCAATTCTTGTTTTTCTCTGTTGGCTTTAATTTCCAGTAAAAGGTACTGACAATTTGGATTAAGGCATTTCAACTGGACAGGGCAATCCAAACATACCAACCTTACATAAATTTTCACAGTACAAACAAGCAAGAAGCAAATTTACTTCTTCCTTAAATATCCAACTAATTTTAGTAAAAATGTAAGTTTTATGATGGTCTATGAGAGAAAGACTATAACTCAGATTCCCCAATTTAGACATAATGTTGATGGGCCTAATTACTAATTACACCAGACTTGAAATTCTGGATTTAGAAAATTTAGAACTACGCCGCCTTCGGCATGACCTGAGCATAACTCATAAAATCATCTGCTACAATGTCCTTCCTGTCGAAGACTACTTCAGCTTCAACCACAACAATACACGAGCACACAATAGATTTAAACTTAAAGTGAACTGCTCCAATCTTGATTGCAGAAAATATGACTTCAGTAACAGAGTTGTTAATGCCTGGAATGCACTACCTGACTCCATGGTCTCATCCCCAAATCCCCAAAACTTTAACCAAAGACCGTCTACTGTTGACCTCATCCCATTCTAAGAGGTCTGTAAGGGGTGTGCATAAGAGCACCAGCAGGTCTACCGTTCCTGTCCTAATGTTCCCTTTGGTTGTATTCAATTTGTGTGGTTATTTCATGCTTACACTTATATATATTATTACGTTTGACAAAATAAATAAATAAATAAAATAAATAAATATTAGGTAGACTATTTTTATTTATTTATTAAATTTTATTAAATTTACACAGGACTAAGGAGCCTAGGTTCAAGTCCACATTTAGTTTAATAATTTTGGGCCAGTCACTATATTTAGTCCATCCTAACTTATTTTATTGTAGAACTGGACTTGGAGTAAGAAATATTATGCAGCTGCCATGGTCTTGGAGCAAAATTGGGTTCAAAGAAGTCAGCTACACAAAATAAATAAAAACATCTGAACCATACATTATGAACATAATATACAATATTCATAATGAAGAATTTCCCACATTCACTTATTTCATTGGCCACATTAACAAGAGAAAGTGGGATTAAGGTAAACTGTCCAATGAATTATTTTTTATTTATTTTGTCAAGCATGTATAACAGATACACGATTATGCACGCCCCTTGTATGTAATTTGTATGTAATGCTTTGATTCCATGGAAAATACTCTGAGAAGAACGGCTAAGAAAAACTGAAAATAAAACCAACAACGACAACGACCTAACACATATAGATTTCACTGAAGACAATGTTGAAAAAGCTCTTCGCAAACTGAAACCATCCCTATATATAGGACCTGATGGACTATGTGCATACTTCTTAAAAAAGCTTTCCACTAATATAGCAGAACCTCTAAGCATAATCTTTGGAAAAGCCTTCAGGACCAGTTCCCTTCCCAAACTTTGGTCACTAGCCACGGTCATCCCTGTTTTCAAAAAAGGAGACCCCAGCTTAGTTGAAAATTACAGACCAATCTGTCTATGCTTCATCACCTGTAAAGTTATGGAATCTATCATCAACCAATCCATTATCCTCCACCTAGAAACAGACAATCTACTCTCTAATAAACAATTTGGTTTCAGAAAAAAATTATCATATAACTTACAACTTCTACACTGCAAAAACATATAGACTACAAATCTTGATCAAGGCAAAACAATAGATGCAATTTACATAGACTTTTGTAAAGCTTTTGACTCAGTGGTACATGACAAACTTCTCCTAAAACTAAAATTCTACGGCATCTCCGGACCCCTCCACAATTGGATAACAGCGTTCCTGTCAAACAGACAACAAGTGGTCAAAATAGGCAGTGCCCTATCAAATCCTGTTCCTGTCAATAGTGGCATTCCCCAAGGCAGTGTTCTTAGACCAACACTCTTCATATTACACATTAATGATCTCTGTGACCATATTAAAAGTAATTGTGTTCTTTTCGCTGACGATGTCAAACTATTTAACACTACCAACAATACAGCTACCTTTCAAAAAGACCTTGACTGTGTGTCAGAATGGTCAAAAACTTGGCAACTCCAAATCTCAACCAGCAAATGCTCTGTCTTACACATTGGAAAAAAGAATCTAAACACTAAATACAAACTCGATGGACATTACCTTACAGATGACCCCCACCCTGTTAAAGACCTTGGAGTTTTCATATCAAATGATCTAAGTGCCAAAGCCCACTGCAAAAAAGGCTTTAAGAGTTGTAAACCTAATCTTACGTAGCTTCTTCTCCCGAAACACTACACTACTAACCAGAGCTTATAAAACATTTGCTAGACCAATTCTTGAATACAGCTCGCCTGTCTGGAACCCATACCACATTTCAGACATCAATACAATTGAACGTGTCCAGAAATATTTTACAAGAAGAGTTCTCCACTCCTCTGAATACAACAAAATACCTTATGCCACCAGACTTGAAATCTTGGGTTTAGAAAACTTAGAACTCCACCGCCTTCGACAGGACCTGTGTTTAACTCAAGAATCATCTATTGCAATGTCCTTCCTGTTAAAGATTACTTCAGCTTCAATCACAACAATACAAGAGCAAACAATAGATTTAAACTTAATATTAACCGCTTCAATCTTGATTGCAGAAAATATGACTTCTGTAACAGAGTTATTAATACTTGGAACACACTACCTGACTCTGTGGTCTCTTCTCAAAATCCCCAAAGCTTTAACCAAAAACTGTCTACTATTGACCTCACCCCATTCCTAAGAGCATAAGAGCACAAAGGTGCCTACCGTTCCTGTCCTATTGTTTCCTTTCATTATAACCAATTAATATAGTTATTACATACTTATGCTCATATATATGCTTATACATTATATAGTTATTTTCATGCTTATGCTTATATATACTGTTGTGACTAAATAAATAAATAAATAAATAAATAAATAAATAAATAAATAAATGTATAATCTGTAAAAAAAAGAAAAAGGAAGAAGAAATTACATTCTCACTCTTGGATTTTTACAGGAAAATCCACACGGATGTTTTATGCTCTGTTAACATTATTTATTATTACTGATCTACTGGCTTCCTTCTATGGATGAAGATTGGTAATGGGTAGTCCTTTATTTGTCCGTGTCTGTCACAGACCTTTCTGTGCTTCTCTCTCTCTCGCTCTTTTCCAAATCACGACCTCTTTGATTTGGGATGAGCTGCTCCTCGAGTAGAAACTGCGGCTCGCTGACTAACCTGCGCGCAGAAAAAAGGTCGCACCCGCGCCTTCCCCTCTCCTTGAAAACGGGAGACCGCGTTGATTCTGCCGCAGGCCTGTTATTTTCCACTTCGCGGGGGAATAAAACAACAAAGTTCAGGAAAGCAATAGGATAAGCCGTCGACGGATTAATATTCATGAAGCCGGTGATGTCATGAGCAGGAGAGCTGTGGCCTCCTGAAAGCGCCATTTCCTGGAGGAGAAGCAAGAAGCCGATGCCAAGACTTGCAGAAGGAAGTCGCGGCGGCCGAAGGAGGGAGCTCCGCGCCGGGCCAAGCTCAACTCGGCGGGCTCGGCGGGTCCGATGAACTGCGTGCACTGCGGGAAGGAGGCCGGCAGGGGGGGACCTTCCCGACTTGGCGATCACAAGCTCCGGGAAAGGGAGCAGAGCCGTCGGCCGAGCCAGCGCTGGTGGGGTGCCTGGCGCTGCCATCTCCAGCCGCTTCTTCTTTTCCTGGCTTGCCGGGCGCGATCGCGTGGGCGCCGAGCCCCTCTTCGCGCCCAAACCGAGGGGGCGCGGACCTTCTCTTTCAAGGAAGGGGCGTCGTTGGTTTTCCTCTCCCTTCTTCCCCCGCTCCCGTATTGCTTTGCCGCCCGCCCGGTCTCCCTTTTCCCCTTTTCCTCCCCTTCCTTTCCTCCCCGACTTTGAATTTGTGGGGTCCGACGCGAGCCGAGCGCTTTGGAGGTCGCAAGGAGGATGGTGATAAAGATGATGAGGGGGAAGAGATGGAGATGAAGCAGACTATGCAGATGCGGGGACTCCTGTTGCTGTTGCCGGCACTATGGGCTCTGTTTTCGCGGGACTTCAGGGCTGTAACAGGTAAGGAGATTCCGCTCCGCCCGAGTTCCCTCTCGGCCAGGGGGACGGCAGCCGATTCTCGACTTGATTTTTTTTTTACCGGTTCTTATTTTTATTTATTTTATTTTATTTCTTGCCCCCTTTCACGCACTCCCACCCGCTTGATTTTACGTTTCCCAAGTGGGTGCGCTCCAGCTCCGAGTTTCTTGTTGGGCTATGACTATGGAGATTCTCGGGCATCCAGGTCGTGGTTGTCCCAAAGGAGCATTTTTTTCCGAGAGGCAACTGGACTTTCTGATTTTTCTTTGAAGACGTTTCGCTTCTCATCCAAGAAGCTTCTGAGCTGAAGAAGCTTCCTGGATGAGAAGCGAATCGTCTTCGAAGAAAAACCAGAAAGTCCAGTTGCCTCTCGGAAAAAAAAAACACCTTTGGGACATTGTTGGGCTATGGGTCACTCAATTCTGTCCTGCAACCGAGGAGGTGAAGCGGCACAACCGGGTCTGGGGTTGCTTTGGAGTGGGAGCCGTTCGCCTTCCGGCACTCCTGTTCCGATGTCCCTTCTTTTAAGGAAAAATAAATAAATAAACAAAGTAGAGTAAACTCCCATTGATAGTTTTCTTCTTCCTCCGAAGGGACTTCCAGGAGAAGATAAGGTCTCCCTGCTGTCCCGGTGTAAGCTGTAAGCGCAGTAGTTTACAATGATTTTCTCATCTATTGCCAGTGCTGTGAGATTGGCCTGCATCTTTTCCTCATTGGAGCTGAAACAAACGGCAAAATTTAAGGAAACTGTATTTCATTGTTTATCTTTTTTTTTAATCCCTGGTGTTGTTTTTGTTTTTATGATTATTTTGTAAGATGGTAGTGATTCCATGCCCATCTTTTTACACTGCCAAGTTGAACCAATAGTTTTGTATGCCAGGAATTTGACTCCGTTACCGGCTTTCCCAATTTTCCCATAACATTATTTGGAGAGTCCTTGGGACTTCACCGCTGTGGAGATCCTTCCTATTAAAGGCTTCCTAATTGGATGAATTGGTCCAGTTCTAAATGGAATGTCCAGTAAGAAGCCCTTATGGTCCCTGCAGAATGGCCTCATTATCTTTTTTAGAGGTTTTAAGTGAGGATTTGATTGGATTAGCACACTTGAAGGTTGAAAAAGTCACACTCTATGAGAACGCTCATTCACTGATATTTAGCATGAAATATATTTAAAGGTTTCTCCCTTAAAACCAGGCTCTGTCATCTGGTCAGGGTGGGTAATCTGTGACTTTCCAGTAGTTTGGAATAGTAATTCCAATTGTTGCATTAGTCCCCAGGATGCCTAGGGCTGTTGGAGTTGTAATTCATTAACATCTGGGATGCCATAGATCAGGGGTCTCCAACCTTGGCAACTTTAAGCCTGGAGGACTTTAACTCCCAGAATACAAAATTAAAGTTGCCAAGGTTGGGGACCCCTGCCATAGATTCCTCAGGCAGCTGTCCCAGGTATATGAAGTTGTGGATTGTAAAAGGGCAGTGATTTGTTTTTTATTGTATGTTTCCCTTCTGCTGGTATGGCAGAAGGGAAAGATACTTGTGGAGTTTTCTGTCCATGTACCAAAATAATGATGACTTCAGGCACTATGGCTGGCTAAGGTCCATGAAAAGGTTGCAAGCATGCTTTGGTGTTATATCTCAGGCAGCAAAATATCTATTAGAATAAGAATCATTGGCTATTTTAGTACTTGTTTATTGCGTCAACATCATAAACATATTTGAGGTCTTTGGCAGCTCTATTTATATTTCCATAATTGAATATTGGCTTGAGCTCTTGAACATAAGGGTAACCTTTTTCTCTCTGTGACTTTATCCCAAGCATTCATCTTTATGGAAAGACAAGAGGTTAACAAAACTGTTTAGTTCTTCTACAAGTGGTAATAAATATATCACTGACACAACCTTTTGTAGAATTTGAATAAATACGTCTGTACATGCCTCATTAATACTTTTGTGAAATACTGATAATGTTCTATCAAGATCCCTACTGAAATGTCACAAATGCACAAATAAATTGATTTTCCAATGAATCAGTAACATTTGTAAAATTCTTGAAATTAATATTTTGTTTTCTAACTTAGAGCAGGTTACAATTTGAAAGTCATTTATTTATGGAGCAGCTCTATTATTGTAATCCCTCACCCTCCCACTCTATCGGTGAATTATTGTAGTTTGAAACCATAAATGTTGTCACTGGGTCATGAACTAATAATTCCATGTGGGATCCATCTGTCACCAGTTTCCAAAGTTAGCTGGTTAGTTTGACTGACTGACTGAAGGCTGATGTCAGTATTGAGTCAAAATAATTTGTGGGTAGAAAATAAGAAGTGGACATAAATAGATAGAACAAAAAAAAAAATTAAAAAATCAATCTGAAAGGAAAACAGTATGCTGATTCTTTGACATAATTTAGGTTTGTGGGTCAGAAACCATCCTGGATATTTTCTTCTGGGAAAATGTTTTTGAGAATTAATGTGGATCTTATCTTACTTGCAGACTAAGATCATAGTATCTGGAAAGCATGTAAATCCTTCCATATCTATGGACTCTGTAACTGCAGTCCTCTGTTGTACCTCTTTTGGGTAGTACAATCTGTATAGTGGTTAAGGCATCGGGCTAGAAACCAGGAAACTGCGAGTTCTACTCCCACCTTAGAACGAAGCTGGCTGGGTGACTTTGGGCCAATCATTCTCTGTCAGCATAACCTGCTTTACAGGATTGTTGTGCAGAAAATAGGAGGAGGAAGGAGCATTGTATGTATTTGCTGATTTGAGTGATCTATAAATATAACTTGAGTGTGTCCTGTTTGGGTGGGGGCTTGGTTGTGCCAAACAGGACACACCCCCAGCCAATCAGAGCATAAAAAAACCCCATCCAATCAAAGCACAGCCAAGCTCCCACCCAATCAGTTCAAACCCCCACTAACAGTTAAAAAGGAAGAAACAGCTGCAATCACACATTGCTCCCAGAAGCACGAAGCTGAAGCCTGAAGATGATGAATGAGACTTCGTCGAAACGTCGCCAAGACACTTCCAATTTACGTGGGAGAAGACCCGAATAACCAAAGACCTACATACAAACACCCGCGAAAACCTCAGAAAACACACACACATACACACACACACATATATATATGTATATATATATATAAATATATAAATATATATATTGCATTCTTTGCAATATATTTATATATTGCAAAGAATGCAATATATAAAGGCGACAAAGAATGCAATGACGAAACAGTTAAAGCAAACCTCTTCAACATATTCTTTGTCTCAGTTTTTGTTAACAGCGATGACACATATCCGACATTCCCAAATAGAATAGAATAGAATAGAATTTTTTATTGGCCAAGTGTGATTAGACTCTCAAGGAATTTGTCTTGGTGCATATGCTCTCAGTGTGCATAAAAGAAAAGATACGTTCATCAAGGTACAACATTTACAATACAATTGATGGTCAATATATCAATATAAATTATAAGGATTGCCAGCAACAAAGTTACAGTCATACAGTCATAAGTGGAAGGAGATTGGTGATGGGAACGATGAGAAGATTAATAGTAGTGCAGATTTAGTAAATAGTTTGACAGTGTTGAAGGAATTATTTGTTTAGCAGAGTGATGGCCTTCGGGAAAAAACTGTTCTTGTGTCTAGTTGTTCTGGTGTGCAGTGCTCTATAGCGTCGTTTTGAGGGTAGGAGTTGAAACAGTTTATGTCCTGGATGTGAGGGATCTGTAAATATTTTCACGGCCCTCTTCTTGATTCGTGCAGTATACAGGTCCTCAATGGAAGGCAGATTGGTAGCAATTATTTTTTCTGCAGTTCTAATTATCCTCTGAAGTCTCTGTCTTTCTTGTCGGGTTGCAGAACCAAACCAGACAGTTATAGAGGTGCAAATGACAGACTCAATAATTCCTCTGTAGAACTGAATCAGCAGCTCCTTGCAGAAGATAATGTTGGAAAAGCTCTTCATAACTTGAAAACATCGCTATCTATTGGACCCGATGGACTATGTGCATACTTCTTAAAAAAACTTTCCACTAATATAGCAGAACCCCTAAGCATAATCTTTGATAAAGCTTTCACGACCAGTTCCCTTCCCAAACTTTGGTCACTAGCCACAGTCATCCCAATCTTCAAAAAAGGAAACCCCAGCTTAGTTGAAAATTACAGACCAATCTCTCTGTGCTGCATCACCTGCAAAGTTATGGAATCAATCATCAACCAATCCATTACCTTCCACTTAGAAACAAACAACCTACTCTCTAATAAACAATTTGGTTTCAGGAAAAAATTATCATGTAACTTACAACTTCTCCACTGTAAAAACATATGGACTACAAATCTTGATCAAGGCAAAACAATAGATGCAATCTACATAGACTTCTGCAAAGCTTTTGACTCAGTAGTACATGATAAGCTTCTCCTAAAACTAAAATCCTATGGCATTTCAGGACCCCTTAACAAATGGATATCTACTTTTCTGTCTAACAGACAACAAGTGGTCAAAATTGACAATGCTCTATCAAACCCTGGTCCTGTCAAGTGTGGCGTTCCTCAAGGCAGTGTCCTTGGACCAACACTCTTCATACTATACATAAATGATCTTTGTGACCATATCTCAAGTAATTGTGTTCTCTTTGCTGACGGTGTCAAACTATTTAACACCACCGACAATACATCTACTATTCAAAAAGACCTTGATCATCTAACCACTTAGTCTAAAACTTGGCAACTCCAAATCTCAACCAGCAAATGCTCAGTCTTACATATTGGAAAAAAGAACCCAAACACTAAGTACATACTTGATGGACATTATCTTACAGATGACCCCCACCCTGTTAAAGACCTTGGAGTTTTCATATCAAATGATCTAAGTGCCAAAGCCCACTGCAACTACATAGCAAAAAAGGCTCTAAGAGTTGTAAACCTAATCTTGCGTAGCTTCTTTTCCAAAAACACTACACTACTAACCAGAGCATATAAAACATTTGCTAGACCAATTCTAGAATACAGCTCGCCTGTCTGGAACTCTCACCACATTTCTGACATCAATACAATTGAACGTGTCCAGAAATATTTTACAAGAAGAGTTCTTCACTCCTCTGAAAACAACAAAATACCTTATCCCACCAGACTTGAAATCCTAGGCTTAGAAAACTTAGAACTCCGTCGCCTTCGACAAGACCTAAGTTTAACTCATAGAATCATCTATTGTAATGTCCTTCCTGTTAAAGACTACTTCAGCTTTAATTGCAATAATACAAGAGCAACCAATAGATTTAAACTTAATGTTAACCACTTTAATCTAGATTGCAGAAAATATGACTTCTGTAACAGAATCATCAGTGCTTGGAACACTTTACCTGACTCTGTGGTCTCTTCCCATAATCCCAAAAGCTTTAACCAAAAACTTTCTACTATTGACCTCACCCCATTCCTAAGAGGACCATAAGGGGCGTGCATAAGAGCACAAATGTGCCTACCGTTCCTGTCCTATTGTTTTTCTTTTTTCTTTATATATATATATATATATATATATATATATATATATATATATATATATATATATATATATATATATATATATATATATATATATATATCTACATAGACTTCTGCAAAGCTTTTGACTCAGTAGTACATGAGAAGCTTCTCCTAAAACTAAAATCCTATGGCATTTCAGGACCCCTTAACAAATGGATATCTGCTTTTCTGTCTAACAGACAACAAGTGGTCAAAATTGACAATGCTCTATCAAACCCTGGTCCTGTCAAGTGTGGCGTTCCTCAAGGCAGTGTCCTTGGACCAACACTCTTCATACTATACATAAATGATCTTTGTGACCATATCTCAAGTAATTGTGTTCTCTTTGCTGACAGTGTCAAACTATTTAACACCACCGACAATACATCTACCATTCAAAAAGACCTTGATCATCTAACCACTTAGTCTAAAACTTGGCAACTCCAAATCTCAACCAGCAAATGCTCAGTCTTACATATTGGAAAAAAGAACCCAAAGACTAAGTACATACTTGATGGACATTATCTTACAGATGACCCCCACCCTGTTAAAGACCTTGGAGTTTTCATATCAAATGATCTAAGTGCCAAAGCCCACTGCAACTACATAACAAAAAAGGCTCTAAGAGTTGTAAACCTAATCTTGCGTAGCTTCTTTTCCAAAAACACTACACTACTAACCAGAGCATATAAAACATTTGCTAGACCAATTCTAGAATACAGCTCGCCTGTCTGGAACTCTCACCACATTTCTGACATCAATACAATTGAACGTGTCCAGAAATATTTTACAAGAAGAGTTCTTCACTCCTCTGAAAACAACAAAATACCTTATCCCACCAGACTTGAAATCCTAGGCTTAGAAAACTTAGAACTCCGTCGCCTTTGACAAGACCTAAGTTTAACTCATAGAATCATCTATTGTAATGTCCTTCCTGTTAAAGACTACTTCAGCTTTAATTGCAATAATACAAGAGCAACCAATAGATTTAAACTTAATGTTAACCGCTTTAATCTAGATTGCAGAAAATATGACTTCTGTAACAGAATCATCAGTGCTTGGAACACTTTACCTGACTCTGTGGTCTCTTCCCATAATCCCAAAAGCTTTAACCAAAAACTTTCTACTATTGACCTCACCCCATTCCTAAGAGGACCATAAGGGACGTGCATAAGAGCACAAATGTGCCTACCGTTCCTGTCCTATTGTTTTTCTTTTTATTTATTTTATATATATATATATATATATATATATATATATATATATATATATATATATATATATATATATATATATATATATATATATATATATATATAGGTCTTTGGTTGTTCGGGTTTTCTCCGTGTAAGATTGAAGTGTCTTGGCGACGTTTCGAAGTCTCATTCGTCATCTTCAGGCTTCAGCTTCGTGCTTCTGGGAGCAATGTGTGATCGCAGCTGTTTCTTCCTTTTAACTGCTAGTGGGGTTTGAACTGATTGGGTGGGAGCTTGGCTGTGCTCTGATTGGATGGGGTTTTCTGTGCTCTGATTGGCTGGGGTGTGTCCTGTGTTGGTGGGGCTTGGTTGTGCTCAGTCACAACCCGAACAACCAAAGACCTACATACAAACACCGTGAAAACCTCAGAAAACAAATATATATATATATATATATATATATATATATATATATATATATATATATATATATATATATATATACTTATACCTCCTTATATTTCTTCATATATATGTTTATATACTATATAATATTTTTGTGTGATGCTTATGTATATTGTTGAGACAAAATAAATAAATAAATAAATAAATATGATAGATAGATGATAGAAAATAAATAAGAAAGAAAAGAGAAAGAAAGAAAGAAAGAAAGAAAGAAAGAAAGAAAGAAAGAAAGAAAGAAAGAAAGAAAAATTAATTAAGAGTCACCACAAGAGCATGTTGAAAATGCTGAGATTTTTCAGGTTCCTCTAAATGTTCCTTTAGTTTTGGACTAGGAAGTGTCCATCAGTTTTAGTTGCCACTGATAATGTGTGAGGTTACCAAATACTCTCACTATACAAGCAGGCTGATTATTTTACACCTGTAGCATGGAGTCATCAACTTTGAAACTCTTTCCAAGTCAGCTTTCCCCAACCTGGTATACCACCGATGTATTTTCAGAATTCTGGGAATTATATTTGCAATAAAGCACGAGGACCTAAGTTAAAGATATCTGTTCCACATTCAAGCAAACCTACATTGTGGTCTTATATATCTGGCACCTAAGACAATGGGAATTAGGGGAATATTCCTCTGATAGACATACACTTCCGTTTCCTTTTCTCCTTAAGAATCTTAATACTTGTTAGCAGTAAAGAATGTTTGCCAAAGCAGAAAGTTAATATGCTACACTGCAAAGATATCTAGAAGGACTTGGTAGTTAATTGTTACACCTAGGTGATAGCTGCGTAAGTAAACTGAAATTTCTTGCCTAATTTGAAAGAGAATAGTGGTTTTACTGGGTGATTTAGACCAATAGGAAGAGTGAAACTGGTAGAGAGTTCATAGCGTTGTGCAATTTCTTTTGTGTATTTCTCATACCCACACACCCAACTGTTTAGGGAGTTTTTATTTGGTTAAATAGAATTAAAGGTCAAGGTGCTCCTTCAATGCAAAAGAATTTTAAGTACTTCTAATTGAGCAACTTCTTATTTCTATAATTTTTATACTATTATGATACCTTGTTGACCATGCTTCAGTTAAGCAACAGTTCTGTGTGCATACTTGCACTCATATGAATGAATGCTGTGCTTTCCCATAGAAAACATATACTTGCCCTATGATTTTTCCAAAATTTTCCAAAATTACCTATGCCTTAATACTATTTGTTTCCCATAATTAAAAGCCAAAAATATACTGTATTTTTCTTTTTTTCCTTTTTTTAAATTCTTTGTGCAGGGCTCTCCTTCAAATGTGAAATGCACTTTGCTTACTTAAGATTTCAGCAAGAATGGTATCTTAAATCTGAAGTTGTCTGCAAGGATAGCTCTATTTGTCTATGATTATTTACTTTAGCAAGTGGATTACTGAAAAGCCAAGCAGTTTTGCTATTACTAAATATTGCCTTTATTTCCTAAGGCTGTCATTTTATAAAGCCCATTTTTTGTATCTATGGCATGGTCACAGAGCGACTAGCAGAAACTCTATTGCTCAGAAGGATGCACACTGAGAGGGAGGATGTTTTCTGCCACATGCCCACATGCACAAACACACGTAATTTAATCTCATTTGTTGAATTAAATAATAAGGGGTTAGATCATGTTTCTGAGTGTGTGATTAATTCCTTAGCCCAGCTACAAAAAAGTGCTGTGTCTAAACGTAGTGTATTTTGCCAGCTTCACTGCTCTTAGCAATTTACTTAAGGTAAACAAACAACAAAGAAAACATTACAAAGAAAATGGCATGGGAACTACTAGTTTTACTCGCTGTTAAGCCAGTAGAAATCCATAATAGAGCAAATGCTTTTATTCTGCAGAGGTTTCTTAGTTACACAAATGTGGTTTTCTTTATTTTTATGTACACTGAGAGCATATGCACCAAGACAAATTCCTTTGTCCAAGGTGTCCAATCACACTTGGCCAATGAAAAATTCTATTCTATTCTATTCTATTCTATTCTATTCTATTCTATTCTATTCTATTCTATTCTAATGTATTTATATTACATACCAATATACTTTAAGCAATTTAGAAAACTACAGTAAAATAACATAAAGCAATATAAGAAACAAAATGCAAATATGAACTGAAAAAAAGAGCAAAACTGGCTGCAATATAAAACAACTTCAGCAAAAATGTTCTGTACAGTAGTTGGAAATTTTTGACAGAATGTGCTATATACGTTGCTGCTAGATATGTTGCTGCTGCACACATCGCCCTCAGCAGCTAAAATGTAGTTTATCCCTCCCTCCCTCTCTCCCTCCCTACCTCCAATACACTAACTTTCAATCTGTTTGGCAATCAAAGAGTCTTACAACTGAAAAGAAAATTCTAGTTCAAATATAAACAAACCAATAAAAGCCAGTCAAAACAGTTAATATTGATTAAGTTAAAATTTCAATATTGGTTAAATAGAAATGTTTAAATAAATGCTTGATGGAAGAGATTATTACTTCCTATAGAAGAGAATATATGTATTGTAACTCAGGGTTGAGTCCTTGGTATTCTCTGAACTTGGTTGTTTGCTTGCAGACATTTCATTACCCAGCTAGGTAACATCATCAGTGCCAATGAGTGTGGTGTTTGCTCCCTGTTTATATACAGTAGCTTGCCCTTCCATTTTATGGGGAGGGGGTTTGATTTCTCCTTGGTAGGTCCTTTTTTGGGTGTTGACTGCTGGAGAGGATCTGGAGAACACAGTCACTCTAGCAGCCAACACCCAAAAGAGCAAGGATTAACACCAGGCAAAACAATCAAGCAGAAAACAATACTCTAATCAAAGGGGGAGTGGGGATTTTGGGGTTTTGTATACAATGAATTTTAAATATTGTAAGTCACTCGGAGTCACCATGTTTGAATTGGGTGACCAATGACCATGTAAATTTGTTTAATTAAGGAGAGAATCCCCATCAATATTGGCAAGGCAAGCATTTTCTTAGATCACCTCCCTCTTGATAATTTGAATTGGATTTTTTTTTTGTTTAAAGTTTTGGAAGATATGAATGTACGAGACAAGTTTATGTAAATTTATAAATTTGCAAATGACACCAATATGAGGGGAATAGCCAATACTTTAGAAGATAGGCTCAAGATCCAGAAGGATCTTGACAGACTTGAACACTGGACCCTTTCTAGCAAAATGCAATTCAGTGGGGAGAAATGTAAAGTTTCACAGTTAGGCAAGAAAAACCAAAGGTACAGATATAGTGCGTGATATGGTACATGGCTCAACAACAGTTACCCTGAGAGGGATCTAGGAATCCTAGTGGACAACTATTTAAATATGATCCAGCAGTGTACAGTCCTAGGCTACATCAATAGAAGGATGGTATCAAAGTCACATGAAATGTTAGTATCGCTTTATGCTGCTTTGGTAAAACCACATTTGGAATACTGCATCCAGTTTTGATCACAGCAATACAAAAAAAAAATGCTGTGACTCTGGAAAGAGTACAGAGAAGAGCAACAATGATTAGGAAGCTGGAGGCTAAAACATATGTTGAATGATTGCAGAAACCTTTGCAGGTGATTTGGTTTTGGCAGACTCCTTAAAAGAGATTGAGTAAATTAAAAGTAAATTAAAAGAATTTTGGTGACTAGTAGGTTTCAAGATTAATAAACAGAAGACAGAAATGTTAACAGAAAATATGAAGATACAAAATCAAATAGAATTGAGGAATAAAACAGTTTTTAAGATTGAGAAGAAGATAAAATATTCAGTGTAACTATGACAAATATGAATTTTATGTTATTTCCAAATAACTCTGTTAAGTTAATGAAGTCAAAAAGACATGTTAAAATGGGATCAGTTACAATTGTCATTGTTAGATAGAATTTCTGTGACTCAGGTGAATATTTTATCTAGAATGTTATTTTTGTTTCAGACGATACCTGTTGTGACAACTGACATAGCATTTAAACAATGGCAGAAGGATATATCTAAATCTGTACAGCAAGGGAAAAAACATGAGTTAAATATAAGGTATTACAAGATGTGAAGGAAAAAGACAATTTGGGCCTACCAGATTTTAAACTATATTTTGCATCCTGCTGTTTGATTTGAATGAAAAGCGGGTGTTGTTAAGAAATAGAAGGTTTTTGGATTTAGAAGGTCACGATTTGAAATTTGAGTGACATTCACATAGATGTAGAAGTCTTTATCTCAGGCAGGCTATTCTTAGAATAGTGAATGAATTTAAATGTAGATTCTTCTTGAAAACACATTTGTGACTTTCAGCCCAAGAAACAGTTTATAGAAGAGAAACAGCAAGTAAACATAGTTAACTTACTACAATGTATTAGAATTTCTCTCAAGGAGATTATCAAATGAAATCAAAAGAATATTTGATAACGGAAGAATGTTCTTGTCAATGGTTTTCTTATGTTTCTTTTTGTATGTTTAAAGTGGATAAAAGACTTTATGATTTTGAAAAGAGTAAGCAAGTTTGGAATAGAATTATATACTAATAATGAACAAGTTATTGCTAAAATGTATAAACATTTGCTGAAATATGAAAGAAGAACAAGCGAAAGAATGCATAATAAAATGGGTAAAAGATTGGCTCTAATATGCAGATAGATCAATGGGAAAATATGTGGTTGAAAGGATTAAAATTTACATTATGCTCTAGTATTAAAGAGAATGTTTATAAAATGATGTATCATAGGTATTTGTCACCAAAGAAATTGTCTAAAATATAAAAACATACTTCAGATCTGAACATTATGAAGGGACATTTTATCATGCCTGATGGACATGTAAAAAATAAAAACCTTTAAAAATGGATACAAATAGATACATTAATTCAGAAGATTTGAAACGTTAAAATATAGTTGAAACTAGAGTCTTTTCTTTTGGAACTAATGGACAAGCAACTAGAAAAAGTCATGGAATTTTGTTTTTATATACTGTTGACAAGTTAATAAAATTATTGTATGCTCAAAAGTCCCTACATTGACTTACATTGATGATGTTACTGGATGGGTAATGAAACAAGCAAACAACCAAGCTCAGAGAGCACCAAGGACTACATAAATGTTGATTTGTTAAATAGCAGGAGAATAGAAGTACATGTTCCTAAGGATGTTTTGTACAATCCAGGAGCTACTTCAGAGAAAGCCCTTTTCTGCATATCATATAGTTAAACACCTCGCAGAAGGATTATCTTCAACAGGGCTTGTCCTGTTGATCTGAAAAGCATATTACATGAACAGAACTATTTATGTTTTATGTTTTATTTTTTTAAGTAAATCATAGCTTAGCATGGTGTACGTCATCAGTCAATATTATGCCTCAATGAGTGCAGTTGCTAGTTTATCATTGGTAGATGAATATTTTGTAGAGGTGCATTGGGAATATGCTGGACAGATGTGGTGTCTGCTTTCTAGGAGATCAGTGAAATGCAGGTTCAGTTCTCACACATTCTGCACTGTGTGCTTTGGCTTTGATCTAGGAAAGAAGAAGAATTGTTACAAGAATTGTTAACCAAAAGAAGCAATAGGTAGAATAGAATGTGTGTTTGTTCGTTGGCATATGTAGCTATGTGACTTGACCATGTAATACCTTTTAGTCTATGAGTAGTCCTGTTTCTTTTACTTTTCCCCCCCCTACCATTAAGATCTGAATGGAGCCTGAAGGCTCAGGGGTTAAAGATGCTGAGCTTGTCATTTGGAAATCAGTCACTACTTACTATAGAGATGTTTGTAAATCTCTTCTTCTTTAGGATTCTTAAGATAAGGCAAGAGGACAAATATATAAGGTAAAGGTTCACCTCGTACATGTGTGCTAATTGTTCCGGACTCTAGGGGGTGGTGCTCATCTCTGTTTCAAAGCCGAAGAGCCAGCGCTGTCTGAAGACGTATCCGTGGTCATGTGGCCGGCATGACTAAATGCCAAAGGCGCAAGGAACCCTGTTACCTTCCCACCAAAGCTGGTCCTTATTTTTCTACTTGCATTTTCTATGTGCTTTCTGCTAGGTTGGCAGAAGCTGGGACAAGTAACTGGAGCTCACTTCCATTATGTGACACTAGGGTTTCGAACCGCTGAACTGCCAATCTTTCGATCGGCAAGCTCACCATCTTAGCCACTGAGCCATCGCGTCCCTAGGACAAATATAATTAATAGCAAAATATATAATTAACAAAATATAATAAATTAACAAAAATACATGGCCATGTTTTAGCACCTTTTTGCAGGGCAAACATTACCTAGTTATTGGAGACAGGACTGCCCATTGTGTGAATAGAGGATTCTAATGTTTCTTTTTCTTTATCATTCAGACTCCAATGAGTTTATGTACAACGAATGGTGCAGGGACTGGATATGTCTAACAAAGAGAGGGACTAAAGGTCACATGATAGCAGTCTTCCAATATTTGAGGGGCTGTCACAGAGAGGAGGGGGTCAACCTATTCTCCAAAGCCCTTGAGGGCAGAACAAGAAGTAATGGATGGAAGCTTATCAAACAGAGAAGTTGTGGGTGCTCTATCACGGGAGGTTTTTAAGAAGAGATTGGAGAGCCATTTGTCCAGAATGGTATATACAGTCTCCTGCTTAAGCAGGGAGTTAGACTAGAACAGCTGTCCCCAACTTTGTGGCTTGGTGGCCTGGCTGGGGTGTGTGTGTGAGAAGGGAATCAGGCTGTCACTCATGTAAGTAGAGCATGCACACTGGTCTACCACTCATGCGGCCCGATTTTGAATAGGCCATTGTCAGAGGGTTGGGGATCCCTGGACTACAAGACATCCAAGGTCCCTTCCGTTATTCTGTATTTTATATTTTTCTGCTAGTGGATTTCCACTGGTGCAAAGGTAATCCTATATCTATGTAATTATTTCTTCTCCATTATCCCAAGGGCAGTTGGATTGGTTCTAAGACTTATCATTCCGCCTGATACAATTTAAGGACTTAATTTGGAGTATGTTAATAACTATGTACTGCTGGATGGTATGGAATCACAATCATTTGGATTTTTTTGAAACACAGTTGTCATAAGTTTGTCAAGCAAGGTGGCTCTGACTTTGTTTGGCCTGCTCATTCCCATAAATGCTGTAATAGTCAGAGCTATCCAGTTGGTTTAATTAAATCTCTTAAACTCCATTAAATGTAAGACACACATTTTAGACGTACATTCACATTTATCAGATCATATAGGTGTGATCTTATGGAAAAAGCTGGTAATAAACTAATGTTCTTTTTAAAATATTAATATATCGGAGCAAAATGGATCTGAATAGAATAGGGGTATGAAAATTCACATGGGTAATTTCATAAGACGCCTACAGTTTCTGGCTGGTTATTATTTAAAATATCTTTGAGCCATCCTTCAGTTCAAAAATTCAAGCCTAGTTTATTGATTTGTTTATATACACATTTCTATACCATTCCATCCCAGGACTTTGACTAGTTTAGCTAAGATAGAAAACATAATAAAAACAAGCAAAAACTGTTATAATCATAATTAAAATTAAAATAAGATAAAATGATGTACCTACAAAAGTAATGTAGTCACCCATAATCCTAATCCTGCAGCCCAAACATTCCTAATATTCAGAAGGCCAATTAAATAATGTTTGTCACTATTTTTTTTTAACTTAGCAATGAAGTGGCCCCTGCCATGCTCCTTAGATCTGTCACAGTACAAGAATCCAAAGTTTCTCTCTCTAAAAAGACTGCATATGACAAAGAGATTCTCCTTAAAGTAGACAGACTCTGTGATACTCCAGAACCAAGCTTTGGAGGGCTTTATAGGTTAACATAGTGTAAGCTGCCCTGAGTCTTCGGAGAAGGGCGGGATATAAATGCAAATAAAAAAACAAAACAAAACACCAGCCCTGTGCACTATATTCATAAATCTGTTGGCACCACACATAAAACCAGTGTTATCTGACTGGCCAATTACATTCTGAACGAACAGATTTGGGCTGGTCTTCAAAGACAGTACCATGTAGAGCACATTGAATAATAAACATAAAGTGATAAGTCAACTTATACCAGAGCTTTGCTTAGTCCTAAATGGAGTTTTAGTTTGCAAAGGCATTGGTAGAATTACAGAATAATTGATTTGCAATCTGAAAGAGATTGAGTGATCAGTGAGTATAATATTTATTTTCAAAACCTATTATTATTATTATTATTATTATTATTATTATTATTATTATTATTATTATTATTATTATTATTATTATCATCATCATCATCATCATCATCATCATCATCATCATCATCATCATCCATCATGGTATATTTTTGCCATTAGCATGCCTGAAATATCTAAAAAAGATTAACATTGCTCAGTTATACCTCCTTATACAAAATGGTTCCAAAAGTAACAAAGATAATATAAAGCTACCAAGGATGTAATAATACTGATGGACAATAGTCTAGTGGCTGAAATCTCTTCTTCTTGAAGCTTAGTTATCGTCTAGTTTATTTTCTTCCTTGCAGTATATCGTCATCTTTTCCACCAATGCTTAATTCTGAATATATAGAATATATTCTATAGTTCAGAATATCTGGTCTATTAAAAGTCTTCCTTATACCTGCTCATGATCTCCTCCACTGACATTAAAAGTGCCTGATGGCCCTGAAACGTATCCCGAAGAATACATTTATTCCAACAGAAAATGGAGAAACATCACAATCTGCAAATGAATTAGTGACACCTTTCCAAAAGAGAGATGAGATCAGCATTTGGCATGTATCCTGAGTTTGGGGGTTGCCTGGCTACTAGTTCAAGTAATTCTGCACCACACATGAGGGAAAAGGGAAGAGAAAAGGAGAGAGAGAGACACACACATTCTGAAAGTGGTTGGTTTCCTTTCAGGCCTAGGCGTTCAATCATGCTTTTCCCATCCATAGAGTTTTCACATAGTTCAGAAGCTTTTGCAATTAAGAGAAACTGTGAACTGAATGACCCCCTATGTGAATGATTTTTTTTTAAAAGCTGTGCTTTCTTTAAAGTAATGAATATTACCTGGGAATCAAAAAGCATCCAGAGGGAATTTTGGTGGAATTGTACTATTGTTCTGAGAATAATTCTTTCAAAAGCATTAAGTGTGCAGTGTTACCTAATTCATCTGCGTGAACTGCTGAAAAATTGCTACTGGGCTTCACCCTGCTGATTTCTAAATTAGCACTTTGTTGAAGAAGTCCTGCATGGTTTTATTCTCCTTTGCTATTTCCTAACTGGAAATTCAGTGTTCGTATCCTGTAATTATCTGTATGTATGTATGTATGTATGTATGTATGTATGTATGTATGTGTATATATATATATATATATATATATATATATATATATATATATATAGGCTGTTTCTTCCTTTTAACCGTTAAAAGGAAGAAACAGCTACAGTCACACATTGCTCCCAGAAGCACGAAGTTGAAGCCTGAAGATGACGAATGAGACTTCGTCAAACGCCGCCAAGACACTTCCAATTTTACGCGGGAGAAAACCCAATAACCAAAGACCTACATACAAACACACACACACACACACACACACACACACACATATATATATATATATATATATATATATATATATATATATATGTCTTTGGTATACACACACACACACACACACACACACACACACACATAATCTCTTCAGATGAGGTGCATTGAAGCAGTTGTGCATTTAGTTCTTTGACTGTATCACCCTACAGATCAGGAACCTTGATTGATCTGCTGTATTCCCAACCTCCTTGCTCCTCTACTTGGGAGCAAGGATGGGCGGGAGGTTCCTTTCTTCTTTCCAGAAGCAAAAGGGATTGGAATGCCAATCAAACTGACCGTGTCCCAGGGGCAGCCAGTGAAGCTGAACTGCAGCCTGGAGGGAATGGAAGAACCAGAGATGCTGTGGATCAAGGATGGCGCTGTGGTGCAGGGTATAGACCAGGTGTACATTCCAGTAAATGAAGAACACTGGATAGGATTCCTCAGGTAAGAATGACATATAGAACAGGACAGGCTAGATCAATGTATGATGAATGTGAATATTAAAGATTAGTTTATTTTGCCCTTTTCTGTGGAGAGGGGGAGGGCATTTGTGATTCTCTCGTCCTCCCTTATTTATTTTCACAGTGGCTCCATGAAATAATTTAGGTTGAGCCAAAGGCACCGGGCAAAATATCTGACTGGGCAATTTTGTTTCCTGGATTTATTCTTTATTTGCTTAATATCTCCTGAATCTAAACCAGTGTTTCTCAACCACTGTAACTCTTAAGATAGGAGGACTTTCCCATTCAGTGTGGAATTCTGGAAGCTGAAGTCCGCACGTCTTGAAATTGCTGAGGTTGAGAAACTCGGATCTAAGCTTTTTGTGCTTTCTAGTTCTTTCCCCATTTTCACTGCTAATGATTTATAATATGTGTACGTACTGCTCAGTGGTAGGATTCAGCTGGTTCTGTCCAGATCGCGTGAACCAGTAGCGGCGACTGTGGGAGGCTCCGTCCACCCGCCTGGACATAATACTGCACATGTGCAGAAGGCTGTGTGCAGAAGGCTGTGTGTACAGAGGTGGCATGTGCGCTCAAATTTGCGAACCGGTAGGGAAGGTAAGTGAATCCCACCTCTGATACCGGTAATACTGAAATAAGGCACTGTATGTTTGTTATTTAGTAGCAATCCTTAGAACAATCCTAAACATGCTGAACAAGTTTAATATAATTGCTACCCCCCTCCTCCCATATTACAACCTGAACCTGAGGGAGAATAATTTGTTGTAGGCAAAAGTGGGCAGCTTTTTAGGGATTGCATTTTGGAGGGACAAAACTACCATAAAGTGAGGTGAGAAGGCTAAGTGGATGGATTTTCAATTTCTTTCTTTGTTGTAGGAGAGGAAAGCCTCTTTGTTTTTTGTTGGTTTGTTAAGCTTATTTTAGGGGATTTGTGCCTGTAGCAAAATAATGGTAAATGGTGTTACTGTTCTTAAAAATTATGGTAGAGAGACTCCAGGGACATACTGGGGCATCCATGAGAAAGGGAGATATCAAAAGTCAAGATAGTTACAACCCACACAGCTTTGATTGCATGGCTATTACTGCTATTATGACTTTTACAACACACATACACACACACTGCAGATACCCTTGGAGCCACAGAAAGGAAACTTTTTGAGATTTTATTAATCTCTGTGGCCTAAGGAAAACTATTTTTGCAACCTGGTCTTAAAAACCCCATTTGAAATACGTCCAACTATACATCCAATTGGTAAAGCTGCATGGTACCATCTCTCTCTCTCAACCACACAGTCCTTTTCTTTTCTGTACCACACATCCTTTCATTTATTAGAATTTCTCGATGACACTTGCAGGAATTTAAGAAAGGAAGAAACAAAAATGTTTGGATGAGGTAGAAGCAGGGGTGAAATGCTGCTGGTTCAGACCGGATTGCCTGATCCGGTAGCGATGGTGGCAGGTGGTTCGGAGAACTGGTAGCAAAAATCCCTTCCCCCATCCCATGGCCAGCTGAGCCCCGTGATCATCAGAGGTTTTTTTTTTTACTTTTAAAAGCATTTTTTCTTCAGCCGAAAAAATGCTTTTAAAAGTAAAAAAAAGCCTCTGATGATCGCGCGGCTCAGCTGAGATCGTCAGAGCCTTTTAAAAGCATTTTTTTACAATCTCTTTGGTTAAAGAGGTTGTAAAAAATGCTTTTAAAAGTAAAAAGAAAAAGAAAAGTTGGCCACGCCCACCCAATCACATTACCACCACCCCACCAAGCCACGCCCACAGAACCGGTAGTAACAAATTTTGCATTTCACCACTGGGTAGAAGGTTTGGTGGGTACCAAACAATTTATCTGGTAGCACATTTGTGCCTCTTTATAATCTATTGCAAGCACTGGAAGCAGAATATATTTTGCAAATACCTGAAAATAAAGATAAAGGTGGATATATAGATGCAATTTTTTGGCAACAGTAGAAATGCAGCTTTGCATGCCCTTCTCTGGGCCTACTTTTTAATTTCCCAGTTTGACTAAACACAGCAGTCTCCCACTTGAGTTCTAACCAGGCCTAACCCAGACCCAGTTGGGTGGGTGCTGCTCCTGACTATGTGTATCTGGCAGTGGTTTTTTTTTAAGCAGGGGTCTTGTTTTCTATATCCTGGATTCATACATAAAATAAGGGGTCATTTTTATAAGTAACAGAGAGGCAGAATATTCCAATGCAAGAATGCAAATTGACATTGAATTGTCCATTCCCAACCTCTTAGCTTACTAGCTAAGCAATCCAGAAAAAAAAATGTCCATTTCCCTCCATCTCTAAGATTTTTATGAAAGAGAACTAGCAGCCGATGTTGTATTAGTCCACACAGTTTTCTGCTGAATCTGTAGTTGTGTCATTTTATCCAGAGAGAGCTTCCTCTCCTCTCATGGCTTTTGTTTCCAGTGTTCTTAATGATAGCCTTCGAAGATAAAGAAAGCTGTGTACTCTTTTTTTACATATTTGTTCCCATAAGCTCTGCAACAAAACTAGATGGTTAGTTTCTGAGATATAATTAAACATTTCCTTGACATTGTTTTTTTTTCCCCCTTCACATTCTCTTCTCCTTGACTTTGATTAAAAGGAAAGAATTTAATTCAGCCTGTAACTTCCTAGATCAAATCTGGGTTTTGCTAAGAGAAGAAGATGTGTCATACAAACCAAGCCTTAGTCATCTCCCACAAGTAATGTTCCAAAGTATTTACTCCATCATTTACTTTAAGCCAAGCATGCAATACTTCAGTCAGTTGATTATAAGACGTAGAAAAGGTGCTTATTGTGCTTATGCGGATGTCTATTAAAAAAGTTGAACCCGTTTTCGTGCGGCTTTTGCCAGACGTATTTGAGAAGAAGCTATCTGCAAATAACCCCTTCGAGGCCTTCTGAATAAATAGTTTCTGGATATTTGTAAATTGTCAGCAGAGCCTTTGAAATTTTATTGTGCTTCTGTAATGAAATAGATATCTCAGTGTTTGCAGGAAATTAATATCTTAGTGTTCTACAGCGACAAGCGTTAATGTTTGCACCTCAGGCAATCCTAATGAAAGTCTGCACTGGAGACTTCAGGTTATGTTGGTTAAATAATACTGTATGGAAGGAGAAGTCAATTTTGGTGGACAGATCAGGGCAGATAGCAAATTAAAAGGAAAATCAGAGAAACCTAAATATGGAAGTAGACTTTCTGTCTTCATGTCCAGAATATGGGTTTAGTTATCACAAAGCTGGACACTGTCACTAGCTGAAACTTTGATAATATTAAAAACTAGTGATGAGTGGTGGATAAGGCATTAAACTAGAGTTGGGGAGATTCAGATCCAAATCCCACCTCAATCAAGTAAATTGTGGCACATTTTTTTGAACCATTCCAGGGGTGAAATGCTACCAGTATGGACCGGTTCGCCTGAACCAGTAGTAATAAATTCTACCGGTTTGGGCAAACTGGTAATAAAAAAAATGCTACTGGTTTAGGCGAACCGTATTTCCGATGATCACTGTGCCGTGTGATTAATATTGAATTAAGGCCTCTGGTGGCGCAACAGGCTAATGCAGCCTGTTATTAACATCAACTGCTTGCAATATTGCAGGTTCAAGTCCCACCAGGCCCAAGGTTGACTCAGCCTTCCATCCTTTATAAGGTAGGTAAAATGAGGACCCAGATTGTTGGGGGGCAATAAGTTGACTTTGTATATAGTATACAAATGGATGAAGACTATTGCTTGACATAGTGTAAGCCGCCCTGAGTCTTCGGAGAAGGGCGGGATATAAATGCAAATTAAAAAAAAAAAATTCGCTAGAAAGCAGGAAATCCTGCTTTCTAGCAAATCTAAATCACGTGGCAAAGCTGTCCGTCCCCCCGTTGTTCTACTTACCTTTGTATACTCAGAAAAAGCTTCTTAAGCCTCCTTTTTAAGTGCTGTGCAGTAGCACCTGCAGTGCACCTGTGGTGCGCACCGGGCATGCACACACAAAGCAAACTGGTAGCGAAGCGAACCAGTAACAGACTTCAGAGCATTTCTCCCCTGGACTACTCACTTTCTCTTGGTTCAGCCTACTTTACTGGGTTATTGTGGCGGGGTAAAATGAAGGCAGCTCCCCATGGAAATCAACTTGAGCTCCTAGAGAAAAGGTGATATATCAAAGGGGGTAGAATATCTCTCTCGGATTAGGGTTTTAAGATGTCTCCCCTAATACCATAGCTTCAAAAACAAAATGATGGGACGCCATTGAAGTATTTCTCAAATATTGTTATTATTTAACTGACATCTGAAGCAAGTATATAAGTCACAGTATTTGCATGATGACATCATCATGCATGCTTCATCCTTTATTGCCTTGCCTCACCCGCCTTACCTCTCCTGTGGGCATCCATGGCTGTACCACATCCCAGTGAAATGAGTTATACTCCCAAAGGCATTATAATATTTCTCTTTCTTCCTGATAAGAAAATGATTAGTTTGTTAGGAGGCTTATTAAATTTGAGCTATGCTGAGTAAGGTCAAAAAAACCACAGATCCTTAAGTAATTTCTTTTATGAAGGAACATTTGCTCTGTCCTCTTCACTCTTGTAAAACAAATGCATTTGCTCTCTCTGCATATTTCCAAACTTCAGGTTTAGGGCTGGATAGCTTGGCAGCATCAGACTTCATGGAACCATTGAATGATTTAACTCTCTCAAAATCTTCAGACTGGAATTGCACAGTTAATTCATATGGGTAGTAATCCTAGATTATTACTTATCTTCCATTGGTGCCAATTTTTCCTAAACCCTTTTGAAGAAAAAAAAACTTCCTTCCACTTCATTCATTGCAATGTTTTTGTTTCTAGAGAAATTTTCCCCAACCAATGTCCTCCGGCTGTTTTGAGATCCCATAATTTCTGGCCAGTATAGTCAACACTTGGAAGCTGTGTAAGGGAAGGCTGTTCTACAACATAGTTCTTGCTTCTGATCTATTCACAGAAACATTTTTAGGTGAAACCTAGAGGTGGGATTCCCTTCCCTTCCCTACCGGTTCGCAAATGTGAGCACGAGCGCACGGCCTTCTGTGCATGAGTAGTAGTCGCGCATTACATCCAGGTGGGTGGCGGAGCCTCCCACAGTCACCGCTACCAGTTTGTGCAAACCGGACAGAACCGGCTGAATCCCACCACTGGTGAAACCACCTGAAGGGGAACCTGTTTGTTTGTTTCTTTGTTTGTTTGTTGCTCATCTCAGCCACAAGGTGACTCTGGGCAGCTTACAAAGTTATAGAATCAATTCAATGACAATGAATATATCTTGTTTGCAAAATGATCCCAAGTTTAACCCATGGCAATTTTAGTCTAGATGGCTAGTCTGGGAATGTCTTTCAGGTAAAATCTGTTAGTCAGAGGAGATAGTAATTGACTAGATTCCCTTTTGAGATCCAGTTTAATGTAGTAGCTAAAACTTCAGGCTAGAAACTAGGAGACCATGAGTTCTAGTCTTGTCTTAGCCAAGTGGATGATTTTGGGCCAATCACTTTCTCACATCCCTAATAATCAAGCAATGACAAACTACTTCTGAAATTTTCCCAAGAAAACTACAAGGCCTATGCCATATAGTTGCCAAAAGTCAAAACTGACATGAACTGACACATAACAAAATGTTTCATTTATTTCATTGATACAGTTCCCTTTCCTCCTTTTTAAAATGTTCAGGGAGAGGAAAACAGTGACACTAAAAAGACTACGCTATTCAATTTGTGACAAATTAAAAATTTCTGAAAAAACAAAAGAATTGAGAGATTTTTTTTATATCCACACGTTTGTTCACATACAGTGTTATTTATCATTTTATATTCCCCTTTCAACTTTCTAGCTTGAAGTCTGTAGATCGGGCAGATTCTGGAAAATATTGGTGCCAAGTGGAGACCAATGGGAAGAAAGAGGAATCACAGCACGTATGGCTTATTGTGGAAGGTAAGGGGTCATTCTGCTGACTTCTGTCTAGGGCAGTTGTGATTACTACAAACTGTGAGATGAGAATGCCTTGATTGATGTTAACCCATTTCTAGGGTCTGTGCAACTATGACCAAAACAAAAATACTCTCATAATGAGCCAATAAAGATCCAAGTGGTGGAAGGGAGTAGCTATAGGCTATTACATAATTTTTGCAATCTTTGGTAGTACAGGATGTGGAGCATTTCCAGTGCTGTTTCCAGACTTGTATTTGAAAATGTGTATAGGAAATAGCTAGAATGTGGTTGTCCGCCTATGTCTTCACAATAGAATAATGATATGAGTATGTTGGTGATCGTATCAATTGTGGAGGAAGGTCCAGATAATTTTTCAAGGCACTGATTTGCCGCTTGTGAGTGATGAGAGATTGATGTCCTTCTCTATTTTAGTTCTTAGATATATGTTATGAAAATAGGGGGAAATGGAGATCATATATTATTGCCTGCGGCATTGATTTCAAATCTAGGGATTAGCTTTGTTAGGAAATTCCAAAGGGTCCCAGTAAATTACAGAGAAATGTTAATCAGATTAAGGAGAGGCAGGAGACTGGTTAAACACAAGCTAGGGTTGTGTTCAAAGGTCAATAGCTGTGATCAGGCAGAAGTTGGAGTCCAGTATTAGATTTGGTAGATCATAATCAAAGAGACAGAGGATGAGATTTAGCAGAAAACTGGGCTGGAGGATTAATGCTAGATAAAGTCAGACAAGCTAAAACTAAGGGGGAAGTGGTTTTTTGAAATAGAGAGTTCTTACAAGTAAATGCTGCAGTCTGCTTGGCTGGCTCAAGAACCAGAGGACTGGTGACACAGGAGGGAGATTGTCTGCTGGAAGCTCTGATTAAATCTTTCCCATGGTATTTTACAGCACATTAAATTTTAATGGTTGTAGAGTTTTTTTTCTCCTGATATCACTGCTTAGATTTTAAAATAATCTATATTTTGATATTTGGTGAATGTAATTGAATCTTAGCTGCTTATTAATGCACCCATGCTTTTAACTGTGGTGAAACTGTGTGGGAGTAGCATATAGGATTCTATTCCTTCATTCCTTCTGTTTAGATGGGTGCTTGGTAGTTTATGCAGATTGCATGGAGGACATATTAGAGAGCCTTTGGCCTGGCAACTATACATCTGTGAAGTCCAAAAGTTACATGATTCATAAAGGCTTCCTTTAGCTTACTTTGGGAGGATCTGTATGGACTATAATTACGGCCGTGGATCCGACCAGGCTATCAGTGTCAGCTTGTACTGTATAATAACTGGAAAGGATTCTGCGGCAGGGCTACATTCTAATGCAGCAAGCAATGCTTGCTGTTCTGACTCATGGCTGAATCAGAGTCCCAGCATGGGCTCAGAGTACCATGCTCTTTAGATATTTTTATTTTTTTGGCACAAAATACTTGCAATATTGTTTTTTTTTTCCCCTCCTATCCTTCTTCTGAAAGAAATAATGAGATCTTCAGTGGCGGTAAGCAGATAGAAACGATACAGGAGGGTGGCATGAGCTGTGTCAGCCACACTGGAAACAAGGAAGCCTCTGCTTATCCTCACTATCTTGTGGAATTAAAAGAAAGGGACGGGGAGAGAGAGGCTAGGTGTCATTTTAAGAAAAAAACGAGATCACTAGAGGAACTGATAATAGAGAATCTAGGTAAGAAAAATTGGGTGTTTGAATTTCATCAGGATATATCAAGGACGGACACACACAGAGAGATACACAGAGATACATACACCCTAATGCCAGCTAAGCTCCTCTTTGTAAAATTAAAGCAGCCAGGCTTACCCAGTCATACCCTGAGCTAGTCCTCCTCCAAACATCCTCTCTTTAGCATATTCTCTATCTTCCTTCTCCTTTCCAAGTGTAAGAAACAAACAGTTGTCTTTACTGTCAGAACGGAAAGGAGAATTCTGACTATAGATGTCAGCTCTTAAAGATAGACCAGCTTGGGAAACCAATGTTATGCCTGCCAAGACTCTTTTATGTAGGTATATGGTAGTGGCATTTTGCAAGTCTCAATACGCTTACCCCTTCTCTCCCTTTATTTTCATGAGAACTAGGGAGGCTCTTGTCTGAGATGTTTTCTCAGGTTACATTTTTATCCTTACATATATAGAGAAAATAGAATTTTCTTCCCCAGAAAATTGTACGGCTAAATGCTTCTGTTGACATAATTTCAACTCTGAAGGTCAAACAGTATTGCTTTTACTTTACTAAAACAAAAAATATCAAGTTTAAAGCAAACAGAGCCGAAGAGCTATTTGATTTGGATTTTGAGCAACTGTTTATTTAAGAACAAAAACAAAACAAGCTGTCAATTAAAATTATTACTCAATACTTATGTCAACCTTGTGAGTTATTTAATATCTGAAAGAATATCATTACGTTGTCTTATGGCAGATGTGTGTCCTAAAATACTATTCCAATTTCTAAAAACGAAAAGGAGCCCCAGGAGAACACTAGAGTAGTGCAGGAACTTCCCTAGCTTTGAACCAAATAGATTATACATAGCAGATTAGGAGAACTCTCTCAATATGAGAGCAGTCCCATTGTATTTCCTAACATTCTTTCAATCCTTCAGGATATTTTTACCATCCTAGTTTACCTCAGCCATCGTTTTTCTGGCCAGATAGCCTCATCTCTAAACAAAGCACAGATTTTTCGGTAGGGGTCAGGAGTTATAGTTGGGAATATGAAGGATACTTGAGTCAGATACTTTGTTTTACAGCTTGCAGACTTTTTATTTTATATATTTATTTAGAAGAAGCCTAAATGAAATAAAAATCAAGGAAGTTTACAGTCTGGTGGGCTCTGGAAAGATGGAATAATGGTGTACTTGAGCAAAGTTTGAGGATCTAGGATATTTGTGAGAATGGATGCAGACAACATATAATGTTCTGTGAAAATGTCCTTGAAAGACAGGAGGAGGAAGAGGAGGAGGAGGAGGAATCACAGATGAGGCAACAGTCAGAGAAGAGGCAGCTGAGCCTGCAGAAAGAATAGTCCTTAGTTTCTTGAACTGCGTTGTAAACTCAACCAGAGAGATGATACCTAATACATTCAAACTTGCAAGATTCAATTACTGTACTCTGAGAATATCAGTGGAACTGGGATTAGATTAGAATGGAAGAACAGTGAAAGGAAACTCAGTGTTCAAACTTGCAACCTTTTACAGCTGAATTTCATGTCATGTCATGTCCTTTAAACAGCTTATGAATCTGTGACATCTGGTTTTTTCCTCCCCCCCCCCATTATAGTTCAGAGCTACATTAACAGCTCTGTGCTAAATTTGTTGAACTAGTTTGTTGAACTAGTGCATTGTTTATTGAATAAATAATTACTGATAAATAATAATTACTGATAAAACACTAAGCCATATACCATGTTTTTTTTTTCTTCCATTCAATTCTTGGTTACTGCCTGGACCAGTTCCTGCCGTTTTCATTGAGTACATTGAGATCAATCAAGAAAATTCATCTCGGGTTTAGAATCATGTTCACAAGATATTGCAAGCAATTTTTATAGTTTGAAAAAACTGTGTCAAGTTGTTTTTAGATATCACTTAGAAAATGTTTAAAGGATTGGGATATTTATTTAAGATCAGGCAGCTAATCAGAGGTCAAATGACTTGAAAGTAAGAATGAACATTCCTGCATAGTTAGGAATCTGTTGGGGCTTATTTTTCTTTATCTGATAGTGTTGCCATTGTGTAAATATCAGTTTGTGATATAATCCTATCAGAGTTAAATATCAGTGATTTCCAGAAATTTAGATTACGTATTCTTCCCACAAAAATTGCTAAACATAGGCCAAAGTTGTTATTTTCAAATGCAAATAAGCGGTTAGAATTTAAAATAATTCCAAACGTATTCAAAACGTCAAGAAAGTATATGTTAATAAGTTACTTACATAATTTCTGGGAGCATCAAATATGGATAAAAACCTATCTGAAAATAAACTTAAAGAGTATATAGAAGACAAACACGAAAAGCTGGGTAGACAATCACTTATATCTAAGTTATTTGAAACAAGAGAAGCTGTGTTTTTTCTATAAAAGCTACATTTTTCTCAAAGCTATTTTGGAAAAAACCAATTAAACTTTGAAATACATATTAAATACATTTTCAGGTATTAGGTGAGTATGAAATGTTTGGCTTGGTAGAAAATTTTATATTTGTCATTGAAACATATCTTTAATCTTCTCTCAGGCATTCATAATAAATGTAGTTTTATTATGAATATATCAACATTGATACCATTTCTTCCCTTCAGTTATCAAGAATCACTTAGGATTAATTAGCTGCTCCAACATATAGCATAGACCAGGGGTGTCAAACTTGATTTCATTGAGGGCCGCATCAGGGTTGTGTTTGACCTCGGTGGGCCAGGGTGGGTGTGGCCAGCTTGACGTTACTCATGTCGGGGGTGCCTGTGGCAGCCCAAGCACTCTGCTAGCGAAAATGGGCTCCCGAGCTCCGTTTTTGGCTGCCACGGCCTCCTGCAACCCTCTGCCAGTGAAAACAGAGCTTGGGAGAGTCACGTCGGTCTCCTGCATGCCAGTGAAAACAGAGTGGCCCTCCCAAGCTGTTTTCACTGAAAGTGGTTTGCAGGAGGCCATGGCAGCCGCAAATGGAGCTCAGGAGCCCGTTTTCACCTGCAGGAACATTGCAGGCCAGTCCTTCACTGTTTTTTCCAGGGTGGCCCCACGGGCCAAACCTAAGTACCCCGCGGGCTGGATCAACACCCCTGGCATAGACTAAGACAGTGATAGCTAACCTTTTTGCCATCGTGTGCCAGGAGTGGTAGGGGTCGCATGCGTGTGTGCCTACACCCATAATTCTATGTGCCCTGCCCCCGTGCATGCGCGTATGACCCTTGTCCCTGCTGCCCCTGCTTCTGGCACACGATGGCACAGTAGACCCATCCCACCAGAAATTGGCAAACAGGCATTTCTGGCCTCCAGAGGGCCTCCAGGGGGTAAGGAAGGCCGTTTTCGCCCTTCCCAGACTCCTAGAAAGGCTCTGGAGGCTGGGGAAGAGAGAAAAACAGGCCTTCCCCACCACCCCGAAGGTCCTCTGGAGGCAGGAAACAACCTGTTTCCCTACTTCTGGTGGGCCCAGAAGACCTGAAAAGCACCTGACTGGCATACGCATGCATGCCCGAGCTGAGTTCACGTGCCCATACGCATGCCATAGGTTAGCCATCACGGGATTAAGACATCAAGAAAAGCACTATAAGGCAAACATTTATTTGTTTTCTTTTGCTGTAGATTTTATTATTTTTTTGGTTAGTTCAGAATAAGGGCCAGCTATATCTCTGAATACATTTTTTTTTAAATGTAGCCAAAGAAAGGTATTCAGAGTCAGAATACAAAATTGGAGTATAACTTCTGACAGTTTCTAAACTTGACACATGTTATTTGGGTGCTTTTAATATGCATGCTTCTAATTATGTTGGTATCTTTTAATTATTTCTCAAATAGGCATCTAGGCTCATAGTAAAATGCTTTCGTTGAATAATGCTCATCATACAGTTTACACAACAAAAGAGAAAAAACTAATCCTTCATCAGCAAACCATATTTATTGATCCCCTTTCTATCAAAAACAGTTGAAATTTCTCTTTGAATTATCTGAAAGAAGGATTACATAGTAAAATCCACTCTCTGCTCCGTTTTCCTACCAAGCAGTCAATAGGTCACATTCCAGATTTTCAAGAAAGGCTAGGATAGTTTCAAAAATTACCTGGCAGTGTATCAAAATAATTATTCCTTTCTGTCTCCCATTCAATGATCAACTTATCCCTTCAGTTACAAAATATACAAAGACACGTTTGAGCTTGCAAATGACAGTGGAGTTTTCTTTTTGTAGAGAAAGTGACAAAAATGGCCACAAATATCAAAATATATTCTGTGAGAGCAAGAGACATTAGTGCTTTGTTAAATATAAACTGCTAAGAAAGAATTAAATGCATCTGTTTCAGTTCATAAAATAGAAACGTCTTCCATTTTATTCTTCAAGGTGTTCCTTATTTCACTGTTGAGCCAAAAGACCAGTCAGTCATCCCTGGTAGGCCTTTCCAGATGGCCTGTGCTGCAGTAGGACCACCTGAGCCAGTGAAAATTGTCTGGTGGATGGGTGATTCCAGACTTGGATATCCAGATATCTCTCCCTCCATTCTAAATGTGTCAGGTAAGGCTTCTTCCTGTGATAAATAAAAACTATTCAGAAAGGAATAGGGTGGCTAATAGGGCAAAGCTATAAACAACACTAATGTTCCGTTCCTTACACAATGTAAAATTGTATCTCAAGTGTGTTAAAAAGAGAAAAAACAAATGAGAACCCAATATAGAACTGAATTCACCAAAGGCAAGAGGGTTTCTAAAAATTTCTTGAGTGACAAGTTAGATAATTCAAAAACAAAGACGCATTTCTCTCTCCCCCATCCAAGTATTTCATTGCAGAGATGTTTTCATTTTCAAAATTGTTTATTGTTTGTAATGACTTGTATGAATGTTTCTATTTTCTATCAAATATCAAAAGCCTACTATGTGAACCAGTAAGGGAAAGAAAGCACGGTTTATTTATTTATTTATTTATTTAAATTTTTATACCGCCCTTCTCCCAAAGGACTCAGGGCGGTGTACAGCCAAAGATAAAAACAATAAAGTTTTTAGTTGAATCTACAACTAGGGAGATTAAACAATTACCACCTAGAATTTTGAGATTGTCAAAACAAATTTAAAGATATATCTGTAGTGAATATTTTTCCTATGTTTAGGAGCAAATAAAAGACATTCTAGATTTAAGGCAAAATAGGAGACCTGCAAAGGAGAATTTCCTGTTGATCTTTATCTTAAAACTGAAAGGAAATATTGCTTCCTCAAACAGGTATATTATGTGCTTGGAAAGCCCTTAACGAAGCCCTAACATGCTCGGTTTCATTTAAGGCCCATTCTGCACAAACACTAAGGAGGAAGTGAAAGGATCAGATTAATCTGCTAAGACCTTGTAAAGTTATAGTTCCTTAGGCATACAAGAACAAAGGTGTATAAGGAAGGGGAAAAAACTTGGCATCAGCAGGGAAGAGCACAGAAATGCTAAAAGAAAGTAATAATAGACCAGGAAGAAAGTGGGGTGGCAATGTTTTCAGTGGTTAAACTGATTTATATTAAAAAGTTGATTACCTTTTCAGGGCAGAGTCTGGCTTTTCTGTTTTTATATCTGCCTATACCCAGAAGATATTGGGAACATGCTGAGTATCGTACGAAAGACCAACAAGACTGTTTTCCTTGCTTGATCAGTTAATGCCAAATAGGCAACTTTGAGGTTTCATAAGAAGGTTTTAAAACTTGTTGACATCTCTTGATTCACCTGTGATCTACCGTATATACTCGAGTATAAGCCGAGTTTTTCAGCACGTTTTTTGTGCTGAAAAACGTCCCCTCGGCTTATACTCGGGTCTATACGGCTTATACTCGAGGTTTTTTTTTAAGCCTCGGCTTATACTCGAGTATATACGGCTTATACTCGAGTTTTTTTTTTTTTTCACATTTTACGGACGGAAGCCTGCCGGTGCAGTGAGAGGGCGGGCGGGGGCCGCCAGCCTTCTCAGCTGAGGGAGGAGGGTTTCAACCGTAGGTGCCTCATTTCCACCTTGATCAGTTAATGTCAAATATGCAACTTTGAGGTTTCATAAGAAGGTTTTAAAACTTGTTGACATCTCTTGATTCACCTGTGATCTACTTCTGCTTGTTAACTTCAGTTTTAGTGAAGGTAATATAAAGATTGCTCCAGACAAGTTTTGACAGTACACTATGCTTTCCTGAAAGGCAGCCTCAGCTGTAGCTCGGACCTAAGCATATTTTGAAACAAGTACTATAAGGCAAGTTGAAGATGAGATTAAAAACTCCAGGGACCAGTTTCCACAGATGTATTTTCCTCAAAGCTCCCACTTCCAGTTTTCTAAGTAATGGAAACTTGGTGGTATCAATTGTGTTTCTTTCACAAACAATACCACAAGTAGTTGCAAAAACAAAATGAAAAAAAATGTGCAGTGGGGCAAATTGGACATTGAAAAGTAAGCTTATAGACTCATTCAGAATCTCATTGCCCCGCTAAGTCTTCCGCAAGGAGTTTAAAAATACATTTTCCCAGTCACAATAGTTCTGTGCTTCCAACCAGCATGATGTCAACAATACTTGCAGAGTCAATGCTTTTGCCTGGGGGAAATTGCTTATTAAGCTCTAGTCAGAGGCCTTGCTTTTTATCATTGGGCGTGTTAAGGGACAAAATAAACATTCCAAGAAACATTCCCTTTCTGGCTGGCTGGCCTTCCATCCCATTGTTCTATCATAAATAATTGTAGGAACGGTAAAGCTAATAGTTACTTATCAGAAACATCCTATTTGGATAACCTCTTTCCAGTGATCTATTCTGAAGAAGAGATGGCCCTTTATTGAAGGTTGGCACTGAACTCATTGGACTTCGAACTTCCCAACTTCTGGGTTCAGTTGGCATCCCACGTTCTTGGTTATCTTTATTGTGGGACCTGGTAATCTATTCACATATAATACTAAACTAGCATGTAGGGGTTTTTGGCTCTCCAAATTTAACTAATGGAATTTGTAAATCATGGTTAATGGTTAGGATGGGTGGGGGGCGGTTATGTTAGGGACTGATTGTTTCTACCTGTCTCACCCAGTGTGACAGGAGGGGCACACCCTGGATCTACTCAACTAAAAATGTCATAACCAGTGGTGGAATTCAAATAATTTAACAACCGGTTCTCTGCTCTAATGACTGGCTGGGTAGGTGTGACTCAATGTTCATATGACCGGGTAGGCGTGGCTAACTCAACGTCACTCACGTCAAGGGCGCTTCACCTTAGCTGTTACAATGTAATAAGGATTAACCAGAGAGGCAGTTTCTGTAAGCAGGACGATAAAGATTAGGCTAGAAACATCAAAATGTTTCCTTCCTGCCTTCCTTACAGGATTAGCCCTGTAAAGTAGAAAAAAACGAAATAAGATTTCTTCCAACAGCCAGTTCTCCAAACTGCTTAGAAAGTTAACAACTGGTTCTCCCGAATAGGTGCGAACTGGCTGAATCCCACCACTGGCCATAACCCTAACTCTGCAGTCTGGAACACCATACCCTCTGAGGTTAAATTGATCCTGCTGGCCTTTCTTAAAGCATTGAAGACCCAGATATGTTCCAGGGTTTGGGGTTTAGATGGTCTGTGAAATGTGATGTTCTTGTGCCATTAAGTTCTTACGGGTTTGTTTTCAACCCTCATTGGTATTTTTAAATATCTTGTTGATACTGTTTTTGCATTGTTTTAATGCTTTTATTCTGCATCTTACAATTTGCAATCTGCAATTTTAAATTGATTTATCATACATGCATGCATGCATACATACTGTATATACATGTACAGGTCTACCTGTAAACTACCTAGCAGTTCTACCAACCTATGATACGGGGGGATCATTTTACAGGATTTTCTTACTACCAGGAAGCCTGTTTATGGGATCAGATGAAACTTCCTTTAAATAAGTTTCAGGTTGCTCAAGCATGATTACCTGGATTTTTACAAGTTCAAAATGAAGTGGAAATTCCATTTTGATTTGAAAGCATAGTTGATTTTGTTCTTCAACCATGCTCCTATTAAACTTCCCTCAAATGTGCATGCAATATTCTGCTCTCTAGATAAAGAATAAAATTCAGCCAAAATGTAGAGGAAAACACCACTCTGAAAGGAAGAGAAGAGGGAGAAGTTTGTCTTTCTTCACAAGGTGTGCAGACAACGGCTCTGAAGGGTTAGGGTGCTGTATCTAGTTGAAAGCTTTTCATTCTGCAGCTTTTATTTCTGTAGTCTAATAGTAAATAGTAAAGAAATATATTTCCAGATATATAGCCAACATTCATATGCACATTTGTGAAACTAAATTTGCAAAATTTACAAAGGAAGCAGTAATTTATGAAACTGTGTTTGTGATCCCTTTCCTGGAGACTGCTATAAGCTTACCTTTGAAACAGCTTATTCACTTACTCACTTCACTGGAACAGCCTCCCTTCCACTCCTCCCCCCCCCACCACCTTATTGTGGGCCTTATTGTGAATTGTGTTCCTTTTAAGGTTGTTTTAGTCCAGCCTGTTTGTGCAGTTTTATGTTTTAATTGTTTTATTGAGGTTTTTTGGTTTTGTATGCCACTCAGGCTCTTTTGGAATTGGATGGCTATAACTAATAAATTAATAAATTAATAAAAATAAAAATAAATAAATAAAAATAAATTACTGTAAGGGACACAATGGCTCAGTAGCTAAGACGCTGAGCTTGTCGATCGAAAGGTCGACAGTTTAGTGGTTCGAATCCCTAGTGCCTCCTAAGGGGGTGAGCTCCTGTTACTTGTCCCAGCTTCTGCCAACCTAGCAGTTCAAAAGCACATAAAAAATGCAAGTAGAAAAATAGGGATCACCTTTAGTGGAAAGGTAACAGTGTTCCGTGCGCCTCTGGCGTTTAGTCATGCTGGCCACATGACCACGGAGATGTCTTCTGTCAGTGCTGTCTCTTCGGCTTTGAAACGGAGATAGCACTGCCCCCTAGAGTCGGGAACAACTAGCACATATATGCGAGGGGAAGCTTTATCTTTACCTTAAACCAATAAAAAAATAATAAATATACCAACATGTACACAAAACACCCACATAATTTTTGATCAGCTTTCAGTTCAATCTTTTGAGTTGCGTAAGTAAAATCTGAGCAGTGTGTGAAACTTGTAAAATTCTACCCTTAGGATTATTAAATATTTAGATTGTTTTCTGGTTTTTTTCTTAAGCATTCTTTTTTCTTGACTGATTTCTAGGTATTAACCAAAGCACAGTTTTCTCCTGTGAAGCCCACAACATAAAGGGATTATCTTCATCTCGGACGGCTATTGTAAAGATTAAAGGTGAGAAACCATTTCCTATCCTTCCCCAGATGGAAACATAGAAAGAGGATTATTTCCTCATAGGAAAAGGGAAAAGTAGTCTAAACTAAGCTATAGTAATTTTTTTCTTCATGTTTTAAAACTGCTTCACACAACCCTCACACATTACTTCTTAGCTGATTCTTTATGTAAAAAAGTTTTATTTTCATTTTCCAACAACCTATTCAATATACAGTCTCTTATTCAACATTAATCATTAACTTTCATTTGTTACTTATTCGGACCTGCCCAGCTACCACTTCCTTCCTTAACAAACCTTCCTCCTCCCTTCTCTACTTTCTTCTACTTTCTTCATCCTTCCTCTCCTTCGCTTTTCTACGTCCTCTCCTCTTTCCCTGCTCTTCTCTTCCACCCTTTCTAACCCTCTCTCTTTCCCCTTTCTTCTTCCTCTCCTTTCCCCTTTTTCTACCTCTCTCTTTCCTACCTGCTTTCTTCCTTCACTCCCTCCTCTCCCTCTCCATTCCCTTCTGAAATGGCAGCTGAGCAGCCCGCTTTCATTTCAAATTATTTCTATTTCTTAATTACATATCTTCAATCACTCCTTTACATAGATCCTTCATCTCCCCCTCCCCCCCCTCCCACCCCGAGACTTCCCAGAACAAAGTACAGGGTATAAAATTAACAATCATAAATTAAAATACAACATAAGTCAAGACCTTAACTCCCTTCCAAAACAAAAAAAACATTCTTCTTCCAGTCCATTATATATCAGTCCATTCCACTCCTAAAATCTTCAGAATCTTCCAATTAAGTTAGTATTTTCAGTTCATCAATAAAATATCTTCATCAATTAAGACCAAATATATATCCAATCTTCATCGATCAAGACCAAAACGATATTCCATCTTCCAGTATTCATCAAAAATTCTTCTATAATATACCTTTCTTCCTTAACAGTGTCCCAAACATAATTCATATTTCCAGCTTAAATTCTTAGATGTTTATCCAATCTCCAAAAGTAAACAATATTCTATCTTCTCATATCTTTAATATCACTTACCTAAATCAAATAACATTGCTAATATTAATATTTCTTCAATTTACCTTACAATTAAACCCTATATATATATATATATAAAAAAAGATACCATCAAAATCACATCTTAAACATTCTCCTTCCCCTTGTCTTCTATCTTACACATTTCCTTACACATTTTCAATCTCCTAAAATATCACTTACATAAATCAAATAACATTACAAATATTAATATTTCTTCAATTTACCTTACATCTAACAAATAACATTATTAAAATTATAACTTATATCCAAAATATATCAATTATAACAATTAAATTCTATTTAACCAAATACCAACATTACATCCATAAATTTTTCTATCTGTCCTCCAAAAGTTAAACAATATTCCATCTTCCCATTCCTTTATACCTCACATATATCAAATAGTGATATACCCAAAATAAGTCAGTTGTAAAAATTAAACCCTATGTATATATATTAAAAAAAGAAAATACCATCAAAATCACCTTAAGCATTCTCCTTCCCTTGTCTTCTATCTTACACATTTCCTTACACATTTCCTTACATTCTCCTCCATCTGCTCACCCAATCAACAACATCTAACAATAAAGACTTTCCAATCCTTAATATATTGGTGTAAAAATCTCTTGTTTAAAAACTTATTAAGAAAAGATAAGCCTCAAAAGTTCCTATTAAAAAAAAAAAAAAGAGAATAAAAAAAGATCCATATTTAAAATAAAGAAGTTTGCAAGATTTTAATAGTTAGTTCTGTTTGCTTAAGAGCCATTCATAAACTGTAAAATCTACCAAAAAGAAAAGAAAAATTTCAATAAACTTTTCTTCTTAAACATTGTGATAAAGAAAAAGGTAAAAGGAGAAAAAAATTATTAACAGTTCTTGTAAAAGTAGCTTGTTATATTCTTCTTCTTTATAGTTTCGTTTTCCTTTGTTTATTGCAAACGCCATTTTAAATCCACTCAAGTTGAAAGTTAGTTGTGAAAATCATTAACAGTTCTTGTTCATTTCATTTCATTTTAAAAAGTAGCTTGTTATATTCTTCTTCTTTATAGTTTCGTTTTCCTTTGTTTATTGCAAACGCCATTTTAAATCCACTCAAGTTGAAAGTTAGTTGTGAAAATCATTAACAGTTCTTGTTCATTTCATTTCATTTTAAAAAGTAGCTTGTTATGCTCTTCTTTATAGCTTCGCTTTCCTTTGTATATTGCAAACGCCATTTTAAATCCACTCAAGTTGAAAGTTAGTTCAAAGGAAAGCTATTTAAGAGCTGAAGTTAAAATTTATTACTTGCAAATTCTCTATTAAAAATAAATAAATAAATAAAAGTTTCCGTATTTAAAATGAAAAAGTTTGCAAGATTTTAATAGTTAGTTCTGTTTGCTTAAGAGCCATTCATAAACTGTAAAATCTACCAAAAAGAAAAGAAAAATTTCAATAAACTTTTCTTCTTAAACATTGTGATAAAGAAAAAGGTAAAAGGAGAAAAAAATTATTAACAGTTCTTGTAAAAGTAGCTTGTTATATTCTTCTTCTTTATAGTTTCGTTTTCCTTTGTTTATTGCAAACGCCATTTTAAATCCACTCAAGTTGAAAGTTAGTTCAAAGGAAAGCTATTTATGAGCTGAAGTTAAGATTTATTACTTGCAAATTCTTGCTAGTCCTCCTGCTCTGTTCTGTCTGTGTTGAATTCTCTTTTAGGAATAAATCTTGACACAGAGATGGTCGCGGCTTCTCGTTCTGTGTAAACAGAAGCACCCTGGGCACGGAGCTTCGTCAGGCTATAGGGGAGCTCTCACCCTTCGATCCCCTGGTTAAATTCCAGGGGATCCCGGGGAGCTCTACCCAAATCCTGACCACTCTTCCCTCTCCCTTCATCCGGGGGAGGGAATCACAAACCGTTTGACAGCCCATGTACGCTGTCAGGGACGGTTTGACGAAACCCAGGGCAGACGATCCCAAGGGAACGTCCGCGAAGCCTGCGTTGCCAGCGGAAGTCTTCTTCTTAGCTGATTCTTCATGCTCTCAACAGATTAAATAAATTTTTTAAAAATTTCACTATATTTTTATGCAGGCCCATCCTTTTATCAGGAAAATTTGCTAATAAATATAAACCACCAGCAGCTCAAGAACGGAATGAGATACAAGGGAAGAAGCCTTGTTTTAGCTTAGGAGGTCTACAGTTAGAATATCATAACATAACATAATAACAGAGTTGGAAGGGACCTTGGAGGTCTTCTAGTCCAACCCCCTGCCGAGGGAGGAAATGCTACACCATTTCAGACAAATGGCTATCCAACATTTTCTTAAAAATTTCCAGTGTTGGAGCATTCACAACTTCTGCAGGCAAGTTGTTCCACTTATTGATTGTTCTAATTGTCAGGAAATTTCTCATTAGTTCTAAGTTGCATCTCTCCTTGATTAGTTTCCACCCATTGCTTCTTGTTCTACCCTCAGGTGCTTTGGAGAATAGTTTGACTCTCTCTTCTTTGTGGCAACCCCTGAGATATTGGAACACTGCTATCATGTCTCCCCTAGTCCTTCTTTTCATTAAACTAGACATACCCAGTTCCTGCAACTGTTCTTCGTATGTTTTAGCCTCCAGTCCCCTAATCATCTTATCTTATCACCTAATCATCTTATCAATATCAAAGGTCTTTTTAGAAGAAAAAGGGTGCTGTAACCATAACCATCAGGTACTAAAATATGAGAAGATGGAATGAGTCAGAATGTCAAAGCACAAACGCCAGTCTTTTATTCTTGTGCCATGACATTATATATAGAAACTCAATTATGCGGTTTGTGTCACGAAAGTGCAATGCATGCTTCATCATTAGTCTCTCCTATGGATGCCTGTGATCATGACATTGTCTGCAATGTGTAAATGAGAACAGCATCCTTTTTGGCAGGCATATTGTAGATTTGGTGTCTTGGCAGCCAAAGTGTCTCCCATCATCCTTTTGCTCAAATGAACTGGCTTTTCATGAGCTATTGAAAGCAGAAGAGTAAAGGCCACTGCTTGGAACAATTACATTTCAGGAAAACATTGCTTTTATATCTTTCTATACTTTGCAGCACTAAACTTTCATTTAAAGCCCAACAGTATTTTGCTTCTAAAGTAATTTTTTCTTCTCCCACAGTTTGTTGTCTTATTCAGCAAGAAACTAAACGTGTAGGTTAAGAATAATTAATACTTTTGTAGGGCAAGGAAATATAATTGGGGCTTGATTGGCTGCATTCCTTGTTGTGCAAAATAGAATATATAAGAGTATATTGTTATGAATTAATGAGAAGAGTGGATTTTTTTTTCTTTTTTAAAATAGTCTTAGAAGTTTTTAATGAACAAAATACAAGCTAAACTAGAAGAAAAAAAGTTCAGAAGGTGCAGGAAAAAAAGAAAAGGCACCATAGATAAGAATAAAGAAGAAGCTTCCAACCTTCATCACGCTGTGTATAATCTCATTTATTAACCTTTCACCCTTTTTTAATGTTACACATAAAGAATTCTGTTCTCTCCATAACCTAATATTTATCTATATGCAATCCATAAATCATCTTTTTAATCTTAGTTCAGCAAATAGTTCATCAGAAGTTAACAGAAATATCAGACAAATAGCTTATCCCTGGCCAAATAGTGAAACTTTATATTCCTTCGTTTTGCCCTACTCAATATTGATCTTTAAATCAGGGGTCTCCAAACCCATTAAAAACACATTACTTCCTGGTTAAAACCAGGAAGTAATGACACCCGGGAGGGTGGGTGGAGCTTTGCTACCGGATCGCCGAACTACCGGCCACGATCACTACCGGATCATGAGATCTGGTCAGAACTGGGAGTGTTTCACCTCTGCAAAAGAGTGATTCTTTTCCAAAGGGTTGTGTATGCAGCCATAGCTATCTTATACAGAGTGACCCTGATCCATGATGGGGAATGTAATATCCAATGAAGGTTCAGGATTCTGAAAGTTGCTTTTCTCTTAGTCAAGGAATGTAATTGCTTTGGTACTTTTTTTGACAGGGATATGCAACCATTTTAAATTGGTGAGCACATTTAGATACTAGAGAGGAAGTTCTGGCTACTTGACAAAATGACCACTGTAACCTTGCTTAATCATGAAATGATTGTTCTGGTAGGAGAAACCAGTCATAAAGCACTCTTATATGCAATCATCCCTATTTTTATATGGGTGATGCTGAAAGCTGACATTCTGCTTTACAGTCCACCACCTTCTGATAGATAGACAGGTAAATAGGTAGGTAGGTAGGTAGGTAGGTAGTTACAGACAGACAGAAAAGACAGAAAAGACAAGTGAGACAGGAAGCCGGGGGTGGGGTACCATAGATATTTTATTGTTTTTTTAAATTTGTAGCTGGAATAAATGTTGCCAAATATAAAGTGGGGGGTACAGATATCCCTTGCTTAGCAACTGGTCGTTACCATTTCCACTTACCCCAAAGGTGCTTTTTCAAGAGACAACGTGAAAGAGACAACCGGACTTGTCTCAGACCTGGAGAAGCTTCTTGGAGAAGAAGTGAAATGTCTTCAAAGAAAAACAAGAACGTCCAGTTGCCTCTTGAAAAGGCACCTTTGAAACAACCATAGCCTGGATCAGGGATCTCCAACCTTGGCAACTTTAAGACTTGTGGACTTCAACTCCCAGAATTCCTCAGCCAGCTTTGCTGGGAGTTGAAGTCCACAAGTCTTAAAGTTGCCAAGGTTGGAGACCCCTGGCCTGGATGATTGAGAATCTCCATAGACATTCCCAGTTACAACAATGATGACATAGTAACTTTGAAACCAACACCCAGATTTATGACCGGGTCTGTAAAGAAAAGGAAAGCTGAAGTAAGATCATAAGCACAGTCACAACTTTGTTTAATGACTGAGTTGTTGTCCCAGTTATGATTGCGCAATGAGGACATCTGATGGTAGAAAGATACTAGCATTTCTTGTGCACAAGTCAAGTCAGGTTCTTTCAGATCAAATGGGATTGATTTATGTGAAATGTCTTCACCAAAAGCATTTCTAGTAGTCATTGCCATCATTGATCCAACTCTTATAAACCAATCAAGGAGAGAAGCAACCTAGAACCAAGGAGAAATTTCCTGACAGTTAGAACAATTAATAAGTGGAACGACTTGCCTCCAGAAGTTGTGAATGCTCCAACATTGGAAGTTTTTAAGAAGATGTTGGATAACCATTTGTCTGAAGTGGTGTAGGGTTTCCTGCCTAAGCAGGGGGTTGGACTAGAAGACCTCCAAGATCTCTTCCAACTCTGTTATTCTGTTTTCTCTTTTTCTCATACAGGTAGTTCTCACTTAATTACCAATCGCCTAAAGAATGTTCAAAGTTCCAACAGACCCCCCCAAAAGTTACTCATAACCTTTCCTCAGAGTTACAACTGCCACACATCCCACACCCCTCCCTGTGGGGGTCAGATGTCAAGCATTTGGCACCTGGCTTGCATTTACAACTGGTTGCAGTGTCCTGTAGATATGTGACTACAATTTGCAACTTTTTTTCTGGTTTCTACCATTATTTTTTTTTGCCAGAAATTGGCAAAAACCACCTATTTGGGAGAATGGATTTGCTTAACAGACATATGATTCATGTAACTACTGCAGTTACCACTGTAAATATAGTCCTAAAATACAGTATACTCAAGACAGGTGGTGACCTGCTTAGGAACTACAACAACTTGGGACCAAAATTCCTAGTTCAACTGAGGCTGTTAAGCAAGGGCTTCTGTAATTTTTAATCCATCTTGCATTATGCTGGTATATTATATTTTTTGTTAAGGCCAAGTTGGAAGTCAAATACAGAACTGGTGAGTTGAAAACGGCAGGTATAGAGTCACACTAAGGTTCACCCATAGTTCAGTAATTTGTTTAGGTTTTGTTGGTTTAGAATGATCTGTGAACCAAGCCATTACTGGTTAGTGCTGTGCCAGCTCAAGGAGTGGTTGGTTTCAAATATTTTTACTACTGGTTCTGTGGGTGTGGCTTGGTGAGTGTGGCATGGTGGGTGTGGCAGGGGAAGGATACTGTAAAATCTCCATTCCCACCCCACTCCAGGGGAAGGATACTGTAAAATCTCCATTTCCTCCCAATCAGCTGGGACTTAGAAGGCAGAGAATAGATGGGGTGGGGCCAGTCAGAATTTTTACTACCAGTTCTCCAAACTACTCAAAATTTCCGCTACCGGTTCTCCAGAACTGGTCAGAACCTGCTGAAACCCACCTCTGGCTCAAGGGTATAAGATGCCCCTTGGCCCACCTTCCACAGGTGCAAAGCTTTACATTTATAGAATGATTTGGAAGGAGAGATGTTTGGCGCTATAAGCCAGTGTTGATCTGAACAGGCTTACTGTTACATTGGGGTGGGCATTGTCTTCTAGATCAGGAGCTGAAATTCAGCTTCTCAACCTAGCAGGGTGCTGAAAGCCTTATGATGAAAAAATGGTATAAACTGAAAAGATGGGACTAAAAGAAAATGAACAATTTTCTGCTCAGCTCTGGAGAATAGGTGGGCATCAGAGTGAGGATGAGAACATTTTTCCTTACACAGAAAGTGTGGTTCCAAATCTCCAAAATTGCTGCTGAAAATCCGTATTTTACCGTTGTACTATTTTACAAATTTTACTGTTGAATTTCACTACTGCCATTGTGGGGTTTTCTTGGAGCTGCACATGTTATACTGTCTGGGTTATGTTCAAACCAGGTCATTAGATTGTTTCCAACAAATCACAGTGAGGGTGAAAAAAATCTTGATTTTATTTATAGATGGCACTTTCTAATTGATTTGACCCACTCTAACGGTGGGAAAGAATTCCAAACGTCTTGAAACTGTGATCTGATCCAGTGGGGATGTTATTTAATTCTTTAGCTCAAGGGTGTCGAACTTGATTTCATTGAAGATCGCATCAGGGTTGTGTTTGTCCTCAGGGGGCCAGGGTGGGTTTGGCCAGCTTGACGTCACTAGTGTCAGGGGTGCCTGTGGCGGCCTGAGTGCTCTACCAATGAAAATGGGCTCCCAATCTCCGTTTTTGGCTGGGATGGCCTCCTGAAATCTTCTGTCAGTGAAAACAGAGCTCTGGAGGACCGCGTGCGGCCTTCCTATGGTCCATTTTTGCTGGAAGAGGGTTGCAGGAGGCCGTCCCAGCCGAAAATGGAGATTGGGAGCCTGTTTTCACTGGCAGAGGCACTACGGCTGGTCCTTCGCTGTTTCCAGGGCAGCCCCATTATTTCCAGGGTCAGATTTAAGCACCCCCCGTGGCCCTCAGTTTGACACAACTGAACAGTCTTCTGTTCTTAACAGAAAACTGCACTTTGTTTGTTTGGAGCCCAGCAAGGATTGGAACTGAGTCCCCTCTTACTAATGGTGACCAAAAATTAGTTATTCTAAGGTTCAAAGCACTGGAGAGATGAGAAGCTAGATTTAGGATTTCAGCTCCGACTGAATTTTCAGATATATTTAGAACTCTTTGGGCAAGATATTTGAAAGCACTGCAAGTAAACAAAATATGAGGAATTTCTGTTCTAGAAACTAATGGCAAGCAAATTACTAGGCGAGATCTAAAGGTAAGAGGAAGCGTTTGCCAAGCAAGGAGTGGGAGTTGGTTTCAAGAATTGGTAGCAATATGAATGGAACCATTGAGCCATGAGTGGGAACAGGAGATGACGGGAGCAGTGAAGGGGTGGATCTGAGAGAACATATGGTGAGTGAGGAGCTTGAGAGTAAACGAGGGGAAAATGGGCCAGAACAAGAGAAGTGAGAGGCAACCAGCTTGAATTTACATTTAAAAAGACAACAAACCAAGGAAGAAATTGGAAATGGTTTTCTCAAACCAGCAGTGTCATCAAAATCTTTACCCTTTTTGTTTCTAGTGTTTACAAAAAAAAAAAAAGCGTTATGATTAGGCAACGGCTCCTATTCATTCCCACTTTCTTTTCCTGTTCATTGACAGTTCCTTCGACTTTCTCATATTCCTTTCAAACATGTGTTTTATTATGAGATTCATCCAAACTGTGGCTTCATTTCATTTCAAATTTATCCTGTCTTCCTATATACTTTTAATGAAATATTGCCAATGAATGTCACAATGACAACAGTGATAAAGTACAAATGAAAAAAAGAAAAAGAAATTAATCTCAGAATGCTTATGGAAAGAGGACGACTCTGGAGCTTTTTCAAGCAAGACTGAATTGTGAAGGCGTGTTCTTTCCTAGCATCGTTTGCAATTTAATTAGTAAGGAGATGTAGCAGTTTTTAGTCTATTGTCCAGGATCATCTAAACCAAGGATGTCAAACTTAATTTCATTGAGGCCGCATCAGAGTTGTGTTTGACTTTGGGGGGCCAGGGTGGGGATGGCCAGCTTGTGTCAGGGGTAGCTGTGGTGGCCCAAGTGCTTTGCCAGCGAAACGGGCTCCTGAGCTCCGTTTTCGGCTGTGCTGGCCTCCTGCAACCCTCTGCCAGTGAAAACAAAGCTCGGGAGGGCCGCCTGTAGCCCTCCTCAGCTCTGTTTTTGCTGGCAGAGGCACTGCTGTTTCCAGGGTGGCCCCGTATGCCAGATCCAAGCACCCCATGGGCCGGATCTGGCCCGCAGGCCTTGCCACCCCTGATCCAAACCAAAAGGGTCCAAGAGGGATGGATCCAGTGGTGGGTTTCAAATTTTTTTATTACCAGTTGTGTGGGTGTGGCTTGGTGGATGTGGCATGGCTTGGTGGCATGGTTTGATGGGCGTGGCAGAGGAACGATACTGTAAAATCTCCATTTCCACCCCACTCCAGTGGAAGGTTATTGCAAAATCCCCAGTTCCTCCCGATCAGCTGGGATTTGGGAGGCAGAGAATAGATGGGGATGGGGCAGTCAGAATTTTTACTATTGGTTCTCTGAACTACTCAAAATTTCTGCAACCGGTTCTCCTGAACTGGTCAGAACCTGCTGAAACCCATCTCTGGATGGATCATTCCTTGAAGTTGCCAACTTCTGTTTGATTCTTTTTTGTTGGCTTTTGTGTTCATAAGATCCATAGGTAACCTCTGGAAGTGGTATCCGCAATATTCAGTGTGTAGTGTGACTAATGTGTAGAAGTCATTAAATTTTTGTAATGTCCTATATGGCAGAAATGAATAAAATAAGGGCAAAGAATGATAGGTTCTACTTTGTGTGCCTTGTCCCTGACCTCACATATCTAATCTAGCCTCTTCTCCTCTGTGCATTATCTGCAGATCTGTAAGAGAAACAGTTTCTGAACAGTGGTTTCTGTTCTGAAGTATTCAGTTATGGAGTAATAGTGTAATTAAAACCACATGACATTGGGGAGTGCCTGCCATATGCATATATAACGCATGAAAGTTGGTTCAGGCTGTGGAAATTCTGAAGTAGTGCAAAGGATTGGGTGTAGACTTTTTACCCATCAATGTGATTTGCTTTCCTAATTACCAATTAATGTAAGTTCTCTGGACAGTTGCCAAAATTGCTCAAGATTACCGTATATACTCGAGTATAAGCCGACCCGAATATAAGCCGAGGTACCTAATTTTACCACAAAAACTGGGAAAAACTATTGACTCGAGTATAAGCCGAGGGTGGGAAATGAGGCAGCTACTGGTCAATGTAAAAAATAAAGATAGAGCCAAGTAAAATAACATGAATATTTATTTGAACGAAAAACAATAAAAGTGCAAAAGGGGGAAGGAGGATTCCCAGCTTTAGAAAATTTAGAACTACGCCGCCTTTGGTATGACCTGAGCATAGCTCATAAAATTATCTGCTACAATGTACTTCCTATCAATGACTACTTCAGCTTCAACCACAACAATACACGAGAACACAATAGATTCAAACTTAAAAGTGAACCTCTCCAATCTAGATTGCAGAAAATGTGACTTCAGTAACAGAGTTGTTAATGCCTGGAATGTGCTACCTGACTCTGTGGTCTCTTCCCAAAATCCCCAAAGCCTTAACCAAAGACTATCTAGTATTGACCTCACCCCATTCCTAAGAGGTCTGTAAGGGGCGTGCATAAGAGCACCAGCGTGCCTACCGTCCCTGTCCTAATGTTCCCTTTAGTTGTATTCCTTTTATGTATTCAATTCATGCTTATATTTATATAATTATTTAATATGTATTTGACAAAATAAAATGAATAGAATAGAATAGAATAGAATAGAATAGAATAGAATAGAATAGAATAGAATAGAATTTTTATTGGCTAAGTGTGATTGGACACACAAGGATCTACCACTTCTTTGGATGCCCTTCCCAAATTGAACACTGCAAGCATGAAAATGAGTCCTCCTTTAGCTTCAAGGGACCAGGGTGCCTCTGAAGGTCAGTGCTCTAAGTACTAAGAACCCAGCACAAATCTAAGCCTGTATGCACACCAACAGTGAAAATACCCTGCACAGTGTCTCTTGGAAGAGAAGGTTAATTTTCATAGACGTTGGGGTGGCTCTTTTTTTTTTTTTGGCAGGGCAATAAGGGTCTCTAATATCATTAAACCCACTTTAGAAGTCTCTCTGTGTGTGTGTGTGTGTGTGTGAGAGAGAGAGAGAGAGGAGGCTCCGGCTGAGCAAAGCGGCGGCGGGAGGCAGCGGGGAAAGCAGGAAGTAGTCGGAGATCTGCTTGATGGGGCGGATGGGACCTGGGCAGGCGTCGATGGCCATGTGCTCCTGGATGCTGATGGGCGGCTTGTCGCCTTTGCGGTGGCTCATGCAGGTGGCGCCCGGGGAAGGAGGCGGCTGCGGGGCTGCTGCGGGAGCCGCTGGTGCTGCTGGTGCTGTTGATGCTGCTGCCGCGCCGTTGCTGCCGCCAGGAGAGGCCGTCGCCAGCCCGGCCCTGCCGCGCCCGGCGCCCGGCCACGCTGCTGGCTGCTGGAGGAGGCGGAGGAGGGGCGGGGAGGCGAGCAGCGGCGGCGGCGGCGGCGGCGGGGCGGCGGACGGCAACGGGTGGGCGGTGGAGGTGATGTCACCGGCTCTGCCCAGCCCTGCCCAGGCGAGGCCAGCAAAGGGCAGGCGAAGGCGACCGAGGCGGGGCTCGCAGCCCAGCTGAGCCGCTACGGAGGGAGGAGGCGGGGCGGCTAGGCTCCGGGAAGGCAAAGCAGGAGGCGTTCGTCACGGGATAGACTGCTGGGATCCACGGGATAGACTGCTGCTGGAGCTGGAGGCTCGAAGGAAGGAAGGAGAGGGGTGGTGGAGCTCAAGGTTCTTTAGCCCTAGACACCTGCCCGCTAGAAGGAGGAGATCGGGCCGCCAGTCTCCGGAAGGTAGACGGGCCGGATTCTTACCGGGATAGACTGCTGCTGGAGCTGGAGGCTCGAAGGAAGGGAAGGAGGCGGCTGAGAGCAGGCTCGTTTAAGGCTCTTCCAAAGCAGCCCTGCTGAACCGCTACGGAGGGAGGGAGGCGGGGCCGGCTAGGCTCCGGAAGGCAAAGCGGGAGGCGTTCGTCCACGGGATAGACTGCTGCTGGAGCTGGAGGCTCGAAGGAAGGGAAGGGAGAGGGGTGGTGGAGCTCAAGGTTCTTTAGCCTAGACACCTGCCCGCTAGAAGGAGGAGATCGGGCGGCCAGTCTCCGGGAAGGTAGGCGGGCGGATTCTTACCGGGATAGACTGCTGCTGGAGCTGGAGGCTCGAAGGAAGGGAAGGAGGCGGCTGAGAGCAGGCTCGTTTAAGGCTCTTCAAAGCAGCCCTGCTGAACCGCTCGGAGGGAGGGAGGCGGGGCCGGCTAGGCTCAGGAAGGCAAAGCAGGAGGCGTTCGTCCACGGGATAGACTGCTGCTGGAGCTGGAGGCTCGAAGGAAGGGAAGGGAGAGGCGGTGGAGCTCAAGGTTCTTTAGCCCTAGACACCTGCCCGCTAGAGAAGGAGGAGATCGGGTCGGCCAGTCTCCGGGAAGGTAGGCGGGCGGATTCTTACCGGGATAGACTGCTGCTGGAGCTGGAGGCTCGAAGGAAGGGAAGGAGGCGGCTGAGAGCAGGCTCGTTTAAGGCTCTTCCAAAGCAGCCCTGCTGAACCGCTACGGAGGGAGGAGGCGGGGCCGGCTAGGCTCCAGGAAGGCAAAGCAGGAGGCGTTCGTCACGGGATAGACAGCTGCTGGAGCTGGAGGCTCGACGCAGGAAGGAAGGGAGGGGCGGCTGAGAGCAGGCTCGTTTAAGGCTCTTCCAAAGCAGCCCTGCTGAACCGCTACGGAGGGAGGAGGCGGGGCAGCTAGGCTCAGGAAGGCAAAGCGGGAGGCGTTCGTCACGGGATAGACTGCTGCTGGAGCTGGAGGCTCGAAGGAAGGAAGGGAGGGTGGCTGAGGCGGGCTCGTTTAAGGCTCTTCCAAAGCAGCCCTGCTAAACCGCTACGGAGGGAGGAGGCGGGGCCGCAGTAACTGAGAAAAGCCTGGCGAGGCGGCTGGGCTACCTTCTGGCCTCATGAGTCGGCCGTCCGTCCGTCCGTCACTTCTCGGCTCGGCAGCCGGTTTTGAAAAAGGTTCCGTCGCTGGGTTTGGGACTTTTGTTTTTAAAAACACCACCTTCCCTTTTCTCCCTAGTTGGGCGTTTTCCCAGTTCCCTGTTTTTTCCGCCCTTGCCTGTTGAGTTTTACCTGACAAGTTTCTTGCGCTTCCTCGACCTCCTCCCTCCTCCGTCCCTTTCCTTCCCCTCCCTCCCTCCCTGTCTTGTTTGTAGCCCCAGCGTCCCCTTTCGGTTGTATTTAAATCCAGAGCTTGAAACCTCCTCAGTGGGAGGAGAGGAAGCGTCGATTTGGCAGCTGACCGCACTTGCAGGCTGGGTAAGGAGAGCCCTAGGCGGCCTGCGGCGCCGGGGGAGGAGAAAAGAAGAAGCAGCCAAGAAAAAGGGGTGGGGTGGGGTGGGGAAATGAATTTAGGAGGCGGCGTGTGTGTGTGTGTGTGTGTGTGTGTGTGTGTGTGTCTGCGCCCGTCCGCGAGGAATGCCAGCTATTTCTTTGAAGGCGGGTGTGTAGCCAGCGCCTCCTTCCTTCGCTTGAAACCGGGAGGTTTCACTCTTCGCTCCCTGCGTGTGTATTTGTCAACAATTATAACTCTTGATTGGGGTCCCTTGCCTTGCCTCGCCTCTCCCTCGTGCCCTCTCTGTCAACGCTGTCAACAATTATAACTAGCGGGTAATTGTGCGTGAGGGGTGTCTTGGCGTGTGTCCACATAGGAATAAATGCGCATGCGCGCACTAACGAGAGCTAGCTGCCTGCGGTAGAAAGGACTCGCTGCAAGAGGAAGGGCTGAACGGCTTGGCTCGAGTATAAGCCGAGGGGGCGCTTTTCAGCACAAAAAACGTGCTGAAAAACTCGGCTTATACTCGAGTATATACGGTACATCAAACAACGAAGAAGAGAAATAGATTACAAATTCAGAAAAAAACTGTAAAATGTAAATTATTTTAAAGCCCGTAATCAGTAATAATATAATATAATAATACCTGTAATTAAAAAAATTCAATTGTTTTGAAACAGGCTATAAAATAAACACAAAAAACACATTTCTCCAGTAAATCAGGTTTATTATTGGGTGCTTTGTCGAAAGATCTTCTCACTTAATCAGAGGGGGAAGAGAGGGTATTATACAACCTAATTTGGAGAATATAGAAATTTGGGCAGGAAAATATGGAAAAGGTCAAACTTCTTCCATACAATAGTACTGATACACGCACATAGACGCTTCAGTTGATGCCAGGTTTTTTATACAACCTTGAAAATATTGGAATTACAGTAATTGAACTTGCCAAACAACTATGACTCATAATCAGGGGACTAAGGATTTTCCAGCTAAATGAGAGTTGCTTGCCTGCATCCTCAGTGACTCCAATGACTTCAGAGCATTTGCAACCCCTTTTTTTGGGTGATGTATTATCAGATGAATTTCATTACATACCCAGAATTTTTGCAAGCCTAATAAACTTCAGAATGAGATAGAAGTTTTAAAAGGGTTGATGGTCTCGATTAGCTCAACAGAATGAATGTAAATGGATGCTTAGCGAATGATGTAGGGTGGCTTGTTTGTTAATAAAGATTAAAAATATCACATTTTGCATTTTCACAGAATATTTTTTATAAAAATTGAACAAACATGTCTGAATTTCTGTAGATTTTCTGTTAACCTGTTCTTTTCCAATGTACTCCAATATTTTAGTAATGACAGCTACTTTGTTGTAGTGGTTAAGTCACCAGGCTAGGAACCGGGAGATGCTAGACCCATCTTAGTCAGCTGGGTGACCTTGGGCCAGTCACTTTTTTCAGCCCCAGGAAGGTGACAATGGCAAGCCAGCCAAGATTTGCCAAGAGAACTGCTGGACACAACCTAACAGAAGAAAATGTGTTTTTGTATGTGTGTGTGTGTATCAGCAGTATGCAGTGGTAAAATCCAAATTTTTTTACTACTGGTTCTGTGGGTGTGGCTTGGTGGACGTGGTGTGGCTTGGTGTGCATGGCTTGGTGGGCATCGCAGGGGAAGGATACTGCAAAATTCCCATTTCCTCCCCACTCCTGGAGGAAGGATATTGCAAAATCTCCATTCCCATCCCACTCTGGGACCAGCCAGAGGTGGTATTTGCCAGTTCTCCAAACTACTCAAAATTTCTGCTACCGGTTCTCCAAACTGCTCAGAACCTGCTGGACTTCACCCCTGGCAGTATTATAGGAGACACATGCAAGTATGACATAGGGGTAGTACTATGCCATGTTATTTGAAAGGTTTAAGAAATGTCAGACTACTATCACTTGACTCTCAGACTCCATAACAGAATGTTTTTGAAAGCAACAGATGTTCCTTATTTTCTCTGTTTAACCATCAACTCGGGGAAAAAAGATATGCAATGTTAATCAGGATTTATAATGTCATGAGCAGGCTACCTCTGTTCATTCATAGCTCAATTAGCACCTCTCAGGGATCTTGTCCAAATTCCCCAGACTGTACCACTTGCACATTTCTATGTAAATAACCACTCAGTTTTGCATATGTTAAAAATTTTCCTTCTGTTTCAGCAATCCCTTTCCCACCTCTCAGTGTGACTGTCACTAACATCACCAGCAACAATGCCAGTGTCACTTGGCAACCCGGATTCGATGGCCTTTCCCCCCTACACTCTTGTACAGTACAGGTATGAAATGATTACATATATGTCCTTCTTAAGACCTAAACTGCTAAGCATTTTTGCACGACAGAACTTGTTTTCTAATTTGAGCTTCCACTGTTATAAACGATGGAGCTCTATAAATTCCCCATTACTTAATCTAATGTTATTTGTTTGACTTTGTCACAAACAGCAGACGAGGGAAAAAGTTAATCTGCATTCAAACAGACCTCTAATTCTGTGTCCAGACTTTGATAAAATGCTAAGTATCAGAATGAAGTTATTGTGGGGAAAATAGGAGGAGGAAAGAGTATTAGGTATGTTAGCCATCTTGATTTATTTATGGAAATAATAAAGGTGGGATAAAAAATATCTAAAGGAGAGAGAAAGGGGAGGGGGGAAGAGAGAGAGAAAGAGAGAATGAGAGAGAGAGATATATATCTTGTTCAGAAGTGTGGACTATGAGCCAAATTGGAATTCGTATATCATTAAAACTACTGATATGCAGGCAACAAGGGGTTTCGACTTGAAGGCAGAGATGGCCTGATAAGCCTTTGAATCCTTTAAATGTCAAAGGACATTATTTGATCCCATTTATCATTTTTAATGTCATAATTACCTGTAAATATATGTACTTGGGATCACAATTAATATTATGCATAAATAAGGCTAGCGTATTACTGTTCCCCCCCCCCAAAAAAATAAAAAAGTGAATAAAATGGACTTTACTTTTACTTTACTGAATTTTACAGCTTCTACCAGTCAAGCTTTCATTTCTACCTTTCATATTCAATATTGGAACAAGTTATATTTCTGTCTTACATGCCCTGGTTTTACAAAGACTGCAGGTTTCATCTGGACATCCCTTGTCACCATGAGTGACAAAACTGCCCTTTGAAATGGCATAGGAGGATGCTAATGGGGCATCTTTACTGCAGGAAAGGGGAGGTATAAAAACATTCCCAGTTGTTGAGAGTTCTTGCCAATGAGAAAACATTTGGCCCATAACTCCATCGTAAACATTATAAAGCATTTCTGAAGCTCTGTTGTTGTGGAGCTCCAGGAAGAAATATATAAATCATGAAAGGACCATTTCACATTTGAGTTTCAGATAAAGACAGAGAACTTGAGGGATTTTCTGCTTCAAGTACAAAAATCACTTAGTTGTTGGTGATATTGCAGAAAGGCTGAGGAAAATGTGCCTGCTCTTGCTATGTCTCAAGCATCAAATCTTCTGAGGCCTGTCCCAACAAGAATCGCTGAACAATAGGCAATAACAAGCTTTGCAACCTGATCATGCATTGGAGCAATTGATTGTGGTAATTGCATCTCAGATTGAACCAGTTCACATAGTTCTACGATGTGCTGTTGTCAAAACTGAGCTGCAGGTGTCCCTGAAGCAGAAACACCAGAGGCCAAAGTCCTGAGGACGTGGCAGAGTCAAGAATAAGGAACAGCACACAAAACAAGGGTGGGGAAGTTTTTTTCACTTTGAGGCAGACATACACTCATAAGATGTGCCTTCATTCCATGGCTGCATTCCAGCAGTGGGCAGACCAAAGCCAAAATTGGGGTTGACCAAAGCAATACCTACGAATTCCTGTCATACTTCTACTCATCCTGAAATAAAGAAGCTGGGACTTTATTTATTTACCATGAAGATACTGTCTGTAGGAAAGAAGACCATGTGAAATAGACATTTGCAGTTGTTAATAGAGATATTGTCAGACCTGGAAGCCATCTTTTACAATCGAATATTATTTTGATTACATATCACCTACATTCTATAAGGTCTTCAACCTTGGCAACTTTAAACCCGGCGGACTTCAACTCCCAGAATTCCCCAGCCAGCTTTGCTTTGGTGGCTGGGGAATTCTGGGAGTTGAAGTCTGCCAGGCTTAAAGTTGCCAAGGTTGAAGACCCCTGCTCTATACAATTCCACCTTCCAGTTTCCCAATTTTGTTTTCTAAAATTCAAATATACTGTGTATATTTTTAATGTTGACACAACCTTGGTGATGGCAGTAATTTTTTTCTGAGCTAATATGCTCTTACCAACTGTGGCCCTGTCTAGAGAAGATCTATGCATGGATATAACATTTAGGTTGGACTGCTGTAATTTACCCTACCTGGATTTGTTTTTGAAATTTTCAAAACGTTGTGGAATTTTCTGTTGATGAGAAAGTGGCTAAATTTTTGCACATTCAGACGTTGCCTATATTCTGCAAAGTTTTGGGGGGTATAAATAGTTCATAATCTTATTGCAATTACTCCAAAATTATAAATTTGGACTTTGTATGCTGAGGTTCTCTCTACTCTAGTTCTTCCTGTGGTAGGGAGGGAGGAGAGTATTATAGCCAGTCTCTTTGTTTACTGTTAGTAGATCATTCAGCATTTTATTTAACAAGACCACATTGTCTGAATAGATCAGGGGTGTCAAACTCAAGGCCCTCAGGCCAGATCCGGGGTGCTGTGGGGTGCTTAGACCTGGCCCATGGAACCGCTCTGGAAACAGTGAACAACTGGTGCCTCTGCCAGTGAAAATGGAGCGCAGGAGCCTGTTTTTGCGGGCAGAGCTCTCCCCCAACACGAGTGAGGTCAAGCTGGCCACATCCACCCTGGCCCCCCAAGGTCACAACTGATGCGGCACTCAATTAAATCAAGTTTGACACCCCTGTTAATATTAATAGATTATATTAATACAAACTGTTTGTCAAAAGGTTCAGAACTTCACATTTATGGTCAGAATTGGGGTTTTTTTTTCCAGTGTTTTGCCCGCACTATCAAATCACAATTAGCAAATGTCTGCTGCCAGTTTTGTGTGTGTATGTGCAGTTTGTTATCTTTCTGTCCTCTTATAGGAAGTGCCCTCTTAACTCTTCACTTGCCTTAGTAGAGTGTAAGTGCTCTATTGTTTCATCACATTGGTCACCCAAGTAACAATCAGATAACACATCAGATAACGATCAGATGACACTGGTACTTTTGCTAGCCATTTTGGTTGCCATTGAACTCTGATTTTGGTTCAAAGTACCGGTTAGGCTCTAAAACTTAAATGGTTTGAGGCCAAATTACCCAAAGGATTTTTTCCCTCTGCATTTAGATTTACAACATTTGTGCTGAGCTGCCTGACTCTGAAACAAGTGCAAAGGGAAAATCCCTTTCAGCTGTCTTCTGTTGGGTGAAATCCCTTTCTTTCAGGTCTGAGAAATCCCATAAAGCTCACTTATTCTCAGTGACTTCCATTTAAACTAATTGACACGATAAATGTAACTCTTCATGGATTTTTAAACTGGACAGTTAAATTTTATTTGCTAGTTCCTACAGTTTATTTGGACACTGGAGATTTCTGCTATGTTTATTTCCCGAATACTTGAAAATTGCCTTGAAAAGTTTTACCGTAGAGTGAAGAAAGGATTGGAAAACGATAATGTCTGGTGATAGCATCATACAAATATACTGCATGTACAGTATATATTTAGATCTGTTGGCCACCAATCACTGCAACATATGTACTTGTGTCAGTTATTGGGGTGCAAGTACATAATTTATATGATGAGCTTACACACCCATGATATCATTTTGTTGTCGTCATGGCTTGTGGGAGATGCTGCTTCTAAAGATGCTGATCACGAAGAGTTAGGTTTGGAAAAGCTTTCTATGTTCTTCAGTTGATGGTGTTTTTCAAGCCTCTTTGACAATACAGTTTTGGAAGACCAACTGGAGTCCAGGAGGAAGAAAAAATTAACTTTTCCCTTTCAGGAGCAGCACACTAGAAACAGCTTTTTTTCCCCAAAAAAAATATTCAAGTCTTTTTCTTCTTTATTACTTTGATTAATTTTGCTTAAAATTTTTATCTGTGACTTGTATCTGTTCCTTATGTTAATTTACTGTAATACACACAAAAAACTTTTAGTGTCCATGCAGGGCTTTTTTCAATAGCAACTGAGATGATGGGAAAAGACTATAGGGCCTTCTGGTTGACTAGGCAAGAAACTGCAAGAATAGCTTTCCAAAGACACAGAAAAATCAGCTAAGTAGATTTGCTGTTGAGGCGCTAACAAAGCCATTATATTAAAAAAAAATCAAAATCCAGGAATTTACATGGAGTATAATTTGCTAGAAGCAGGAAGGATAATTTCACCTGGGCTTTGTTTTGGAAATGGACTGCTGCAGGGGTGGGTTCTACTTACCTTTACTACTGGTTTGAATCGTGCCCATGTGTGTGCGCGCGCTCTGCTCGCGCATGCGTAGAAGCTTCTGTGCATGCGCAGATCACTTGATGATGTTCGGGTCAGTGGGCGGAGCCTCCTGCCGTTTTTACTACCGGTTCTATAGAACCGGTCCGAACTGGGGGCAATCCACCACTGGACTGGTGTGGCACAAAGCTGTTTACTTGTGACTTCGAGAGAAATGACTGGGCTGGAGTTTTGCAATCCTTGAAGCAAATGCTATATATATTGAAGTAAATAGTATGTTTTATATTTCTTGCTGCGGGAAGCCATGAGTCAGCCTGGACAGATGAGATCAGCACTGCAAATTTATTATGGGTTTAGTTCTTCAGTCTGGGCATCTATAAGGAGAGATGAGAATTTCAGCTGAGAATTCAAGCCCCCTTATTCTAAATGACCAGACTCATCTCTATAGATTAATGTAGCTACCCTGGACTCCTCCAGGGAGTTGTTATAGCAATCAGTATTCTTAAATTAAAAAGAAAAAAACACCTTCCTCCAAAATATTTGAGTGATTGCTTGATTAAGACAAAAATGTCTCCCTTGAGGCATTGATTTGTGGTGACTGCATGGACACAACTATGATTAGGACTAATCAAGCTGACAGAACAAGATGTTTGAGGGATGTTACAGAAACGGAACTGGGGAAGAAAGAAAGAGAAATGGAACACTTGTTTTTAAAGCCTCGGGTTTTTAAAGATTTAACTCAGTCCTGTAATGGAGCTGGGGACTAAACTCAATTTCTCCATATGCTTTTGGCCGCAGCTTATACTTAATCCTGAGGGACAAAGAAAACTATAACTTTGAAAGTATGAGCAACCAGTTTTGTCTGTTTTATTCAGTTTCATTAGAGATGCCGACTGCCCTCTTACCTATCACTTTCAAGAAACCAAAGAGGTCTTTGAGCTAATGGCACTACCTCTACTCCTTGATGCAACCCTCCCCTGCGCGGTGTTTATTGCTGTTTTCTTGGGACTTTTGACAGATCAGAATGAATTTCCTCTCACACATTAGAATTCTGCCTGCTTGTACTAGGTACAGCCTATTCTTCCTAACATGCACGTCCATCGGTCCCAGCACACAGTGCTAATCTCTCTAAATTCCAGGCTCCTCCCTACAACCATTTTTTCCAGGGCTGAAGCAGAGAGAGACAGAAGCAAATCGCAAATTTCTTAGACTGTGGATTCCACCCCATCCCCCTTTACATCCATTTCTGTCCCATGCTGGGAAAAACAAAGAAGCACTTCATTCTCTGATCGGTCAAGTTTAGTGAGGCAACCACGGTCTAGTATAAAAAGATCAACTGGAGCCGAGAGTTACCACGGCAAAGAAATGGAAATGTGCAGTTAACTTGTAAACATTACTGCCCTCTGAGTCATCTTTCTACTACTAGCAGTCCCTGGTGCTTGCAGGAAAGGAAGGATTGTTATTTTTCTAGGGCCGGAGAAAGGAGCTGAAGGCATGCTTGTAAAGACACCATTATGAAAAGCAGGCTCACTCATACTTTCATCTCTGGCCATAATGCATACAGTACAGAGATATACAGACTGCAGAGTCTGTTTTATTGGAGTTGCTGCTGGAACAAAAGATATGTGTGGATGCCTAATGTGAAATAAATGTATGTTTTGTTTTTTAAAATAATAATTGTTTGATTAATCGAACAGGTTTCTCCTTGAAACTAAGAGAGATGTATGACGTGAAAAAAGGGAAGCAATAAAAATGTGCAAAATAGGTTGGTAAAAATAATTTTTAAAAAGACATCAAAGTACAAAGCCCAGTTAGCCAGAGAGATTAAAAACTGCACCTAGATGCAAGGGTTATTTTCATATAGCAGTTTTCCACCTCTTGTTGATCTCCAGAGGTGACTGCAATTCCAAGAATTCTCACCTGTGAGATCTCAGAACTATTGTAGGACATATGAGAGTTCTCATTTTTTCCATTAGTGCAGTTTGTTGCAGTTTTACTGAAGCTATAAGGGTGGAGGAGGGAAATGGTTTTATTTATTTATGGAATAAGCTTGTTTGTTCATCAAGGCCCATGAAACATTGGCAGTAGCTTTCAAAATGCTAGATTACTCTAGTCTCAATTTTTTTGGTCCTTGAATGCTTGCTATTATCATTATGCGAATCTCTTGATTATTCTAGAGTTTTCTTCTGTTTCACAGGGTTCAACTGTTTGAAGGATTCATCACTGCATGTCAATGGCCCAAAGCCAAGATGATGTGTAATATATCATTCATTTGATGCAACTCTCCTAAGGATTTATGAGTTTCTTCAATGACGCATTTTATGTGAAATCCATGATTCTGTTTGTTCATGTTTTTGCTTTCTCCCTTTATCCCAACAGGTGGCTGAGCTGCAGGAAGAGGATGAGGTGGTCACTGAAGTTTTCTCTGTTCCTCCCTTTACAAGGGCTTTACCAGGTTTAAAGCACGCCACCAATTACAGTGTTCGAGTTCAGTGCTCTAATGAGATGGGCAGCTCTCCTTTTTCAGATTGGGTCTATTTTCAGACCTTGGGATTAGGTAAGACTTAGAGGGCTAGAGTGCACGAAACTGTTAAAAAGTATTGTTTTTTGTTGAATCAGAAAACATTTGAAAAATAGCAACTCTCTTGGTTAATTGAACAGATATACTGCATGTTGATTGAACAAAGATTGCAAGGAACGTGCAAAACTCAGGGTTGGTTCAATCAATCAATCATCGGCCTCCATGGTTGTTGCTTTCTATTGTACAGTTAATTGGAAACTATGAGGCTGTTATTAGTTCTTCCAAGTAGAATAGAATAGAATTCTTTATTGGTCAAGTGTGATTGGACACACACACAGTTCTTTATTGGCCAAGTGTGATTGGACACAGATCTGGATAAAACGGATGTTTCAGTGTTTAGAGCTTGTTGAAAAGGTGGGAAACCTTTTAGAACAGGGGTCTCCAACCTTTGCAACTTTAAGACTTGTGGACTTCAACTTTGCATCTAGGTGCAAAGCTGGCAGAGGAATTCTGGGAGTTGAAGTCCGCAAATGTTAAAGTTGCCAAAGTTAGAGACCCCTGCTTTAGAAGACTGTGTAGAACTATATAGCATTTAAGATATCTTTAGGATTTCCTAAAGCTCTTCTGTACTTTGAGGCTTACCATTCAGTAGTACTCTTTTAAACAGCACAAAAGATACATTGCAATTTTCTTTCCCTTGCAGCTCCAAATTGTACTCCACAAAATGTACACATTATCCAAAGAGATTCTTGTCTGATTTTGGAATGGGAAGCAGTAGCTCCAGAAATGTTTGGGGAGAATGCCTTAGGATACAGGTTGGAGTGGAGCCAAGATAACATAACTCAGGTAATAAACCGAGAAACATATGCTCTTGGTGGAGCAGGACAAAGTCTATTTAGGAGAATCTTTTCTAACCTTATAGTCTGCAGATGGATAGCTCCTCAACTCCCACCTTCCTTTATTGTTGCTACTGGTCAAGCAGGAAATTATAGTAATGACTGTCCAATATGCTTAAAATCCCAAACACAGAAGTTTAATTAACCCATAGATCCTTATTACCAGTGATAAATGACCTTCATAAATTGAAAATGTTGCTAATAGATTTCATTGCATCTTGTGGCAGTGAGTACTAAAAAGTAATAATTTGAATGATTAAAAAAGCAGCTTGGTTAGAATGAACTACCAATAAAAGCAATTGGATCTCCATATTGATAAAATGTGTATTCACAGATTTGTGTTTTTATGGTGGCAAGTTGCAAAATTTATTATGCTAAAAATTTGGCTGCTCCTTGTTTGGCTGCATATACATTGAGTAATAGTGTTCAGTTTCACAGTGAGAAATATTTCTTTGTGTATTGTCTGTGCATTTATTCTGCATCTGGTTTTGTTTAACTTGCTGATTAAGGCTGGAGAATTATGCTCTCCTCAAAAAATAAAATAAATACTTAAAAAGTGGAGGCATTTCAAAAGTGACCCCAAAAGAATAACACTGCCTTGCACAGATATAGCTCATATCATCCCAGACAGATCTGGATTTAGTCTTGGGGAATATAAGTTATTAACTAGCCACTCTGATAGGAATAGATTTGTTAGTATGGTTGAAAACAAGAAATACTAGAGTTTGAAGAGGTAATGCTAGTTCTTTTAAGGCATACCTAAATGTAGGAAGCCTTACAATTTTCATGCTTGGGTTGAGCTTCTCTTCACGGGAGCTTAGATATTAAACATGCATATTGTAATTGCTCTTTGGACTGCAAAAACTGTGTAAGGAATAGAATAGCAAGACTAAAAAGTTGTCTGCCTCAACATGAATTTTCCGCTTTAATGCCCTATTCCTGCACATACTCTTTTACCAGTGAGAGACTGAGGATCAACTGTTCTGTTAACTAGTGCAGGGGTCTCCAACCTTGGCAACTTTAAGCCTGGTGGACTTCAATTCCCAGAATTCCCCAGCCAGCTTTGCTGGCTGGGGGATTCTGGGAGTTGAAATCCGCCAGGCTTAAAGTTGCCAGGGTTGGAGACCTCTGATCTAGTGCTACTGATTCTTGCAAATTTGAATGCCAGATATAATTTGTATTTTGTGCCCTGCTTTTTTTAACTTAGCGATGATAGGACTATTGTCTACCAATGCATTTGGTTTGCTATTTTTAGGGAACCGAATCGGGGTTCGGCTAACTGCTATTACACTGCTCCTTTCTTTTAATAACAATGGTAATAGTTTGCTGATGTAGCAAACAACTGAGGTATCAAGTGGCCCCAGACGAACATACACCAATCATATGTGAACTGGGCTAGGAAGCAGGAGATATCTGGGAAGGAAGATTTAATTCTTATGACGATGGAATTAAATTTCTTCCATTATTGTATGGACGACATTTTATTTCTAAGCTAAAAAAATTATATATTTTGTGCCGTAATTGCATCTTTACATAAGATACGAAGTAGGCTCTGCTCAGAGACCACAGTTCAATTGTGCAATAAATACCGTAATGCCTCAATTTAGTGTAAAACCAAATCATCTGTTATTTACTATGTAACTGTATAACAAAGACTATGCATGAGTCTTGATTTCCGGGCTTTGAAGTACAGAACGTATTTGATGAAAACCCATGAATTTCATAAAGGTGGGAAATTAGGCAATGGCAGCAAGTAGCAGCACGGGGTAGAGCAATTCGTACTCTAAATAGCCCTAGAATAGCTTTGCTTATTGTTGCCAAACAGTGCAGGCAAGCAAGGGCTTGATAGGAGGTGCCGGAAGCCCAAATAACTTCTTATGGTTGTAGCAAGCACAGATAACAATAGACTGTGCAACAAACCATAATCTCAAGATTGCTAGATAACTTGGAACAGAAGAAATTGATTTTCTGATTCAAAGGTAATAATGAACAAGTGTCACTTGAATGACAATGCACCATTTGTGGTTTTCTGGTTCCAGGGGAAAATGATTGTGAAGGAAGCAAGAGCAAACCTTTCTATGTGGAACCCCTTAAAAGACCTTACAATCAAGGTCTGTATACTCAGTTCAGCCGGTTGTGGACCTTGGAGTGAGCCCTTACTGCTTACATCGCAAGATTTAATAGGTAGGTGGCAAATGTAGGAAGCGTTTCTGTTTCGCCGCAGGCTTAAAACGTATTTATTTAATTGTGCAGGGCTGAGCTAGATTTTAAATTATTGGTTTTAAATTGGGTTTTATTTGATATTTTAACTCTAAATTTACGGGCTTTTTAGAATCAGTTTTTTAATTGTTTTATATTGTATTTATATGTCTTTTAAATGCCTGTACACCGCCCTGAGTCCTTCGGGAGATAGGGCGGTATATAAATTTGAATAAATAAATAAATAAATAATAAAATAAATAAATAAATAAATTTGTGTTTGAGGAAAATGGGCTGTTGTTAATATGGTGCATCCGATGAGGAACAGTGGGAGAGCTGGTACCATTGTATTTCTCTGGCTGTGCTCTTTCCAATATTCCCAGCTGCATATGTATTATGTTTTCACAAGATGAGAACTAAGCAGCTTCAAACAATCTAGCAGAAGCAGGGACTGGCTAGGACTATTACAAATTTTCTATGTAAGGGAACGTTTGACATACGAAGGAAAAGAGCAATGCAATACAGTTGGCTCCCCTACTATTGTTTGGTGTTACTGTATTATTAAAAATGATTGAAAGAATCAATGAGCATGATACGGCCTAGATCAGGGCTGTCAAATTCCCGGCCCACTGACTGGATGCGTCGTGCGTTGGCCATGTCCACGCCTGGTTTAGCGAAGGGGGGAAAAAGTCCGGGTATGTCACGTTGTGCTACCGTGACAACATGAGTTTGACACCCCTGGCCTAGATGAATAGAAGTAATATTTTCTGCATTTGAGGTTTTTTTTCCTGAATGGGTTATAAGGATTCCCAGATCAGGGTATCTGACAGTTTTTGCTCTTAATTATAAAAGAATTATAGGAAGCCATCGTTAATGAGGACCCAGATTGTTGGGGGGGCAATAAGTTGACTTTGTAAAAAATATACAAATAGAATGAGACTATTGCCTTATACACTGTAAGCCGCCCTGAGTCTTCGGAGAAGGGCGGGGTATAAATGTAAACAAAAACAAAAAAAAAAAAAATTGATTATCTTTTGTATTACAGCAATGTGTAATTATTGCATTGCAAATATTATATAAACATTATAGTATGTTAAATTATGATAGATTATCTTAAATTTAATTATAGATTGTACAGGTAGTCCTCGATTTACAACCACAATTGAGCCTAAAATTTCTGAGAGTTGCATGTCTCTGAGACATTTGTTACATGAGTTTTTCCCCATTTTACAATTTTTCTTGCCATAGTTGTTAAGTGAATCACTGCAGTTCTTCAGTTAGTAAGATGGTTGTTAAGTGAATCTGCCTTCCCCATTAACTTTGCTAGTCAGGAGGTCACAAAAGGTGATCACATGACTCCAGGACGCTGTAACCGTCATAAACGTGAGTCAGTTGCCAAGCATCTGAGTTTTGATCACGTGACCATGGGGATGCTGCAGCAGTTCTAAGCGTAAAAAATACTCATAAGTCCCTTTTTTCAGTAACATAACTTTGAACGGTCACTAAATGAATTGTTGTAAGTGCAGGACTACCTGTAATATAAGTATTATAGAGTATGGGCATAAAATGGAGGAGTTGGGAATTGTTCCAAATATTCCAAACAGCTGATTTTTCATTTTTTTCCTGGAAATTTCCCACAGGGTTTCCAGCACGGGTATATTTTCTCAAACCAGAGGAAAACAGATTCATAAAAGCTACATTTAACATTTCAGAGGAACTAAAAGCCACACTGGGTGGAGTGATATGATTGTGTTAGGCACAACACAACTTGCGAACATCTCCAAGATAAAGTTGGCACCATGTTCCAGCTGCATCTTTAAACAATCGGCCTTTGCCTAAGAACAAAATTAGCAAGATCGATGAAACCAAAGGCCCAGCATGTTTAGCTTTCTCTTCTAAGGATGGCTAGTCTAGAAACTGACCAAATGGAGATGTACCACTTCGAACCTTGCAGAACAGCAGCATTGGCTGTGCTGCTACATCGTTTTAGAATTATTTAGAATATGACTAGTGAACCTCCTTCTAGGAGTGAACCTCTTGTTGTGTCCCACTCCTCCGCTGACGGCCGGGTCAGGGAAATTCGAATCAGGCTTGCCTCTGCAGCTCTGCCCAAAGTCCTAGCAAAGTCCTCAGAGCAGGCAGGAGACCAGTAAGTGACTTCAGCAAGATAAGTTCGACTTTGCCTGACTCAGAGACTGCCAGAAAGCAGATCCTTTATATAGGCCATGGGGTGTGGCTCCATGACTCAGCACTCATTAAGGCCTGCCCCTCCCTTCCTTCTGTTGCCTCCGCCTATCCAGTCTTCTGATGCGAGGGTCACTCCAATCAGGAGCTGTTGGAAATAAACTTTCCTCAGGCTCACATGCTGTGGAGGAGGGGGAGGGGTCTAGCTGCTCCGTTTGCCTGGGCATGGAGCCAGGGCTGGGGCCGGGGGATGCTCCCTCCTCTGCAGCCTGCTTGGGCATGGAGCCAGGGCTGGGACCGGGAGGTGCCCCCTCCTCTTCAGCTTGTCTGAGCATGGAGCCAGGACTGGGGCCGGGAGGCATACATTCCTCCGTGTTCGGGAGCAGATAAGAAGGCCCCGGCTGCGGTGAGAGCGGACAAGACACAACACCTCTTTCATGGATGAAAATGCGTATAGGCTAAACATTTCGCTTTCTCACAAGGATTGTATTTTCTAAACAGGGGGGCAAAGGCAGCCTCTTTATGGAACATCCTGGGTTCCTGTGGTTTTAGGAATTCTGACTGCACTGGTTACAGCCGTTGCCTTAGCCCTAATTCTTCTACGGAAAAGAAGAAAAGAAACTCGGTTTGGGTAAAAGTCTTTTTTCCCCTTTTTTTTACTGTTTATCATCCCCATTGTAATTTCAACATCCCTTTGTGTAGAGATCCTCCAAATGTTGCCCCCTGATATGTCATGGGAATTTCTTAGCTGGCGTAGCCTTTAACCATGTCAAGCATTTCATTTTCACTGTATGTTTTGTGTACTCTTTCATATTCTTTTTCATATTGTCCCTCCCTCCCTCCTTCCCTCTCTGTCTCTGTTTCCCCCCCCTCCCTCTCTCTCTCTCTCTCTCTCTCTCTCTCTCTCTCACACACACACACACACACACACACAGATATGGGTATTGAAAATATGATAGTCTTTGTCCTCCAGATTGAGAATTGCAATCTTAAAATATTGTGGAATGGAAAGAAGGATGACCTTATCCATCTTTCCATTCCACAAAACAGCCCTCCAAATAACAACCTGTGGAATTGGCTTCCGGATTCCCCCATGCCACTGACTGTATAACAGCTTTGCCAGCAAGATGGTAGGGAAAGAAAGAACCATAAGAAAAGAGTGGCATAGGTAATAATGAAGAAGAATCAGTAGATTAAGCCTTAGAGGAATGCCATTTTCCCATCCTTACAATACTGTACTGTAAATGTAACCATTTTCCAGAGACCCTTTGGAAGTATGGAAGAATTTTCCTGGGTCTTCTGACATTTTAAGCGGCCTCAGAAAAAAGAAAATAGTTGCCAAGATAAAGAGGTTCTTGTCTGTAGTAAGTACATAACTTAGGTTTTCCGGTACTCTACTTTGCACATTTTATGAGATGTTCTTTGCTTTCTCCCCCCCCCCCCCCCCGTTTAGTCAAGCCTTTGGAAGTGTGGTTGGAGGTGATCCTGTAGTCCATTTCAGAGCAGTGCGATCATTCAACCGAGAAGTCCCAGAGCTTATTGAAGTAACATGTAAGTAAAATATATGTAACTCTTTCCTTAGCAAGTGTATCTCCATTCTCTTTGCTAAAGTGCTATTCTCTTCCTCCATCAAACCATTTCCTAATAGCACTGTGATGATGATGATGAAGATGATGATGATACTACATGTAATATTCTATTCATTTGCCAAATTGAAAGACTAAATAAGACCATCCCTTATGCCAAATTGGTACCCCTATCCATGCTCCTTTGACGTCTGTAGGGGGAAGGTCCAAAAAATGGATTACCATGTCATCAGGGACCTGTTTTCATTCTGCTTCTTTTTAGCTAAATCCTGATTCAAATTATGTATGAGTAAAATGAATATCTTGTGCACATTCATTGGGGGATAAATCCAGCTGACCATAGAGACACACTTGTTCTCACATAAACTGGGGAGGATGATCACACTCTGGAGTTTGAAGCAGTGATACACTTTTGTACTATATTTCAAATCAGAGTTCAACTATTGTGCTGCTATTTGGAATCTGATTATAGCATAAAAGCTAGGGCTTGCTATCTTCAGACTGAAGCATAAATTGCTATCTTTGAGGTTGATTCACAGACACTGTTTAAAGCGATCTTTTCCCACTTGTATTCTCCAGACTATACCCAGAATTGCCAGTCATTAAGTGGAGATGACCAGGATGGGAATGGCTGGGTTTTAAACTTGTATTTTCTATCATTCAAGGGAAGTAGTGCAAATAATTTAAAACATTGGAATGTTTTAGCACGGAAAAGCAACTTTATTGCATCTTTGTTGCTTTATATCTTTTATAAGACTAAAGAAGGGAATCACTTCCTAGGGAGTAAGAGTGAATTTATTTCCAAAACAAATTCTTCGTTTTGATGTGTTCATTTTTCATATACACTCTTATTTAGTGTTCCTCAAACTGCTGTCCTTCAGTGCATCTAGCCCTAATTCCTATGTTTTCCACTCATGGTAGAATAGAATAGAATAGAATAGAATAGAATAGAATAGAATAGAATAGAATAGAATAGAATAGAATAGAATAGAATAGAATAGAATTCTTTACCGGCCAAGTGTGATTGGACACACAAGAAATTTGTCTTGGTATCAAAGGTTGTGCTAGTCAAATATAGTGGGATCTTTAATGGGATGTGTAATTTAACACATCTCAATGCCCAAGTTGAGGGAAGATTATTCTAAACTATACAACATTAACTGTTCCTTGGATCAAAAATATATCAATTTAGACCATGATTAAAGCTAGATTTTCTCCTAGTTAAGTTGCCCTTGTTTTCTTCTGTTTATCCAGTGGACAGTATAGGAATCAGTGATGAATTGAAGACCAAATTGAAAGATGTCCTAATTCAGGAGCAACAGTTTACTCTGGGAAGAATGATAGGCAAGGGTGAGTAGTCCCTCAAAGCCTATGGAAAATGTGTTTACTTTGTTTAAGCTCAGTCCCTATATTGTTGTTTGCAAATATCTGATTTCTAAGGATTTAGCCACACTAAATGGCAGAGAACTAAACTGCAATAGTTACAAATGAATGTAACTAAGAACTGGAATTTTTAGACTAGGAATACTGATCATTCTATGCTTTTAGAAGAGAACCAAGGCTGACAGATTGAATTATCTGGGGCTAAAAATGCAGGGACGCAGTGGCTCAGTGGCTAACACACTGAATTTGTTGATCGAAAGGTCAGCAGTTCAATGGTTCAAATCCGTAGTGCCATGTAACGGGGTGAGCTCCCATTACTTGTCCCAACTTCTGCCAACCTAGCAGTTTGAAAGCATGTAAAAAATGCAAGTAGAAAAATAGAGACCACCTTTGGTGGGAAGGTAACAGTGTTCCGTATACCTTTGGCATTGAGTCATGCCGGCCACATGACCATGGAGATGTCTTTGGACAGTGCAGGCTCTTCAGCTTAGAAAAGGAGATGAGCACCGCCACCTAGAGTCAGGAATGACTAGCACATATGTGCGAGGGGAACCTTTACCTTTAAAATGCAGGTCTGCCTGTACATTGAAATTATTAGAAGCATTTGTGAGAGATAAGAAACACACTGTATCAAAGAACATGAAAGTTAGAAAAAAACAAAGAACAATAGGGTAAAAATGGAACTGGAGAATGAGTTTATAGTATGTGTGAAAGCTGCAGGAAATAAATAGAAGGAAAGCTAGTAGGGTTATGGCAGCAAAAATATTTTTGGAGGATCAAGAGAAATTTAGGAAGATTATTGCTGTAGCTTGTTATTAGCACCCTATCAAACCTCCAGATATACAATGCAGTTAAACAATTTTATGTCCTATTGATTCCAGCATAAGTTGGCTATTACCTTAGGTTTCTACCAATTCCTGTGTTTCTGTATTCCTTGGGAGGAAAAAGTCTGTAGACTTTCAATGCAAATGTGATGGTTTTTATATTCCTTCTCAGAGAATATTCCCATGGAAGTAGATACTTGACTGGAAGCAACTCTAACTTAATACTTTATATCTTTTAACCTAAACTTTCTACTCTTAATCCTAAAACAAACTTTAAGTGCATTGAGTCTTTTCAATTATCATACTCTTTTACTTTACTTTTTTTTGGTATTTTATTAGGGGAATTTGGCTCCGTCAGGGAGGGTCAGTTGAAAATGCCTGATGGCTCTCTTCAGAAAGTTGCAGTGAAAATGCTAAAAGGTGAGTAAATCTAAATTACTTGAACAAACTGTCTTCCATGCCATTTTGTCACTAAAAACTTCCATTTTCTGAGTTTGTGTAATCTCACTAAACAATATATAGGTAGTTCTCGACTTACTTATGACCATTGCAGCATCCCCACGGTCATGTGATTTACATTCGGATATTTGACAGCTGGTTCATATTTATGATTTATTTATTTATTTATTTATTTATTCAAATTTGTATACCGCCCTATCTCCCGAAGGACTCAGGGCGGTTCACAGGCACATAAAACATTTATATACAATTAAAATAACTATTAAAAGACTTATTCTAATGCCAAATATTAAAAATGTAATCTTAAAACCAAATTTAAAAATCTATAAATTTAAAATCTAAATTTAAAAATCTAAGCCAGTCCTGCGCAGATGAATAAATGCGTCTTAAGCTCGCGACGGAAGGTTCGGAGGTCCGGAAGTTGACGGAGTCCTGGGGGGAGTTCGTTCCAGAGGGTGGGAGCCCCCACAGAGAAGGCCCTTCCCCTGGGCGTCGCCAGACGACACTGTCTAGCTGACGGCACCCTGAGGAGTCCCTCTCTGTGAGAGCGCACAGGTCGGTGAGAGGTATTCGGTAGCAGTAGGCGGTCCCGTAGGTAACCCGGCCCTATGCCATGGAGCGCTTTAAAGGTGGTTACTAACACCTTGAAGCGCACCCGGAAGGCCACAGGTAGCCAGTGCAGTCTGCGCAGGATAGGTGTCATACGGGAGCCACGAGGGGCTCCCTCTATAACCCGCGCAGCCGCATTCTGAACTAACTGCAGCCTCCGGATGCCCTTCAAGGGGAGCCCCATGTAGAGAGCATTGCAGTAATCCAGGCGAGACGTCACGAGGGCGTGAGTGACCGTGCATAGGGCATCCCGGTCTAGAAAGGGGCGCAACTGGCGCACCAGGCGAACCTGGTAAAAAGCTCTCCTGGAGACGGCCGTCAAATGATCTTCAAAAGACAGCCGTTCATCCAGGAGGACGCCCAAGTTGCGTACCCCTTCCATCGGGGCCAATGACTCGCCCCCAACAGTCAGCCGCGGACGCAGCTGACTGTACCGAGGTGCCGGCATCCACAGCCACTCTGTCTTGGAGGGATTGAGCTTGAGCCTGTTTCTCCCCATCCAGACCCGTACGGCCTCCAAGCACCGGGACAACACCTCGATAGCTTCGTTGGGGTGGCCCGGTGTGGAAAAGTACAGCTGGTACTTATAGTTACTTATAGCTGGTATGATAGTTGCAATATCCTGAGATCACATGATCACCTTCTGCAACCTTCTTACAAGCAAAGTCTATAGGGAAACCAGATTCACTTAACAACCGTGGTACTAATTTAATAACTGCAGTGATTCACTTAACAACTGGAGCAAGAAAAGTCATAAAATGGGGCAAAGCTCACTTAATAAATTTCTCACTTAGCAACATAAATGCTGTCCTAAGTTGAGGACTACCTGTAGTTGACTGTGGTTTACCTTCTCATTTCTCCTTTTCTTCATATTGCCTATAATTGACACTAATTTCTTGAATGCCTATTTTTTTATTTCAATGTAAAGGGACACCCATCTCACGAGTGAAATTCTAGGCACTGAACACAGTTAAAAACTTCAATATAAGCATAAAAAGTTGAGATATAAGGACAACGAAAGGATGGCATCAAAACCAACAGCCTTCAGACTGACACACTCTAGATGCGTTGGTTATTAATTCCCATTTGTCCCACTCAGTATAACGTAATGATGCTGTACTCTATGCCTATGGAGATTCTCAGTCATCCAGGCCATGGTTGTCCCAATGGTGCTTTTTTCAAGAGGCAACTGGACTTATTTTTCTTTGAAGACGTTTTGCTTCTCATCCAAGAAGCTTCTTCAGCTCTGAGTGGATGGTGGGGAATGGAAGGATGTGTCTGCAAGGAGTATAAATCCTTCCATTCCCCAGCATCCAGCAAGAGCTGAAGAAACTTCTTGGATGAGAAGCGAAACGTCTTCAAAGAAAAACAAAAAAGTTCAGTTTCCTCTTGAAAAAAAACACCTTTGAGCTATATACTCTGTGGTTTCATTTATATTCCATTTTTTTTAATAACTTAAAAATGTTTCACAAATGTGATCCAAATCTGCACATTAGGACTGGTAAATTAAAATATAATTAGTAACACTGTTCATATCCAATCTATTTGTTAATCTATTTGACTTATATTTAATGGCCAGTTCTATGAACTAAAGAGATTGCACTGTGCCTGTCTTGAATTCTTATTCATTTAACTTCTACTACTTTTTCAGCTTTTCTAGAGATTCCCAACTGTTTTTTGTACATTCTGCTCCTTTTCTTGAATTTTCCCCCAATGAGTTTAAAAGAAATCTCAGTAGTGCTTCTCTTTATTTTAGCTGACATCTTCACTTCCAATGACATAGAGGAGTTTCTGAAAGAAGCTGCTTGCATGAAGGAGTTTGACCATCCACACATTACTAAATTAATAGGTAAGCATTGTCACATTTAATTGCGCTAGAGGTCCCAAACTATATATTTTACAATTTATTTGTAGAAGTAAATTTATTAATTTATTAAATCTATCAATATGGTTGCCCACTTTACAAATCCAACCCTGGGTGGCTAGCAATCTGTTGAAACAATAAAAAAAACCAATATAAGCAAAGAGTTTTAAAAGCAACAATGGTCACCAAGAATAAACCCAAACAAAAAAATTAACAGAGTTTTTCAGCCGGCCATGTAATAGAAAATTAGAAGGAACAGGAGTCACCAATATATTTGGAATATAGTCGTTCTCCGTGTGTATGTGTGTGTGTGTATATATACACATGATGTTAGCAGATTGCAATATCTGTCTCTTTTTATATATATATAAAGCAAATAGAGATTGCAATGTCTGTCTCTTTTTATATATATATTATATATATATATAGGTCTTTGGTTATTCGGGTTTTCTCCCGCGTAAAATTGGAAGTGTCTTGGTGACGTTTCAACAAAGTCTCATTCGTCATCTTCAGGCTGGTGTTTTCAGCTTCATGCTTCTAGGAGCAATATGTGATCACAGCTGTTTCTTCCTTTTAACTGCTAGTGGGGGTTTGAACTAATTGGGTGGGAGCTTGGCTGTGTTCTGATTGGGTGGAGGTGTGTTCTGATTGGGTGGGGGCTTGGTTGTGCTCAGGTTAGTCTGAGTTGCATGGGGACTTGAGTTGGTGAGCTGCATTGCTGTTGTTTAGCTTCACGTTCGTGGTTGTGCCACATCTTCATGGTGGGTGTCAGTCTGCTGCATGTATGGATTGGAGGGGTTTGAAATGGCTAATGATGCAGCTGTGGTCTGGCTTCTGGTCCGTGGTCGTGCTTCATCATCGGTGTGGGTTTGAGTCTGCTTTCTGCGTGGATGTGTGGTGGTGACATCCTGTGTGGCCCTCGTGAGTGTGGGTCTGGCGTCATTCCTCATGTTAAGGACTCGTTTGTCAATAAGGGCGGGTTTCCAAATGGCTGGTAGGCAGGAGGTATCATCTCATTTATTCATGCTGTGTGGGCGTTTTTCTATCTCGATGGCTTCTCTGATTATTCTGTGGTTAAAGTGTTCAGTTTTGGCGATAGTTCTGGTCTTTTTAAAGTCAATTTTATGTCCTGTGGTTTTAAGGTGTTGGACCAGGGGAGAAGTTGGTTCCTAACCTGAGCACAACCAAGCCCCCACCCAAACAGAACACACCCCCAGCCAATCAGAGTACAGCCAAGCCCCCAACCAATCAGAACACACCTCCACCTAATCAGAACACAGCCAAGCTCCTACCCAATCAGTTCAAACCTCCACTAGCAGTTAAAAGGAAGAAACAGCTGCGATCACATATTGCTCCTAGAAGCACGAAGCTGAAAACACCGGCCTGAACATGACGAATGAGACTTCGTCGAAACGTCGCCAAGACACTTCCAATTTTATGCGGGAGAAAACCCGAATAACCAAAGACCTACATACAAACACCCTCTGAGGTTTTCTGAAAACCTCAGAAAACACACACACACACACACATATATAAATCAAATAATTCATCTGAAGACTATTGTTATTTGATAGTCCTCATTTCTCCAACATATATTGGTTCTCAAAGGTGAATCTAAGAAAGAGAGGCAATATTATAAATAGGCTACAGAGTTGGAAGCAAGTAGTTGTGATAGCTGAGAAATATAATTACCAGGCTGAAACCATCCTGTTGCTTTAGGTGGAATGTTTCTGAGTCCAAACAAAAAAATATTCCCCAGTTTGGAGTTATCATGTGCTATTTTTGAATGCTACTTGATCCAGATAAAAAGTCAGGTTATTTGAAGAATGCCTAGTTTTTTTGATACAGGAAATCCTTGACTTACAACAGTTCATTTAGTGGCTGTTCCAAATTACAATGGCAGGGAAAAATATGACATGACCGTTTTCCACAGTTACGACCTTTGCAGCATCCCCATGATCATCTGATCAAAATTCAGATGCTTGGCAACTGGCTCATATTTATGACCTTTGCTGGGTCCTAGGGTCATATGATCCCCTTTGCGACTTCTCACAAGCAAAACCGGATTCACAGAGCAACCGGGTCACCCATTTATCAGCTGCCGTGATTCCCTTAACAGCTGTGGCAAGAAAGATCACAAAATGAGGCAAAACTCACTTAGCAAATGTCTCACCTAACAGCAGAAATTCTGGGCTCAACTTTGGTCGTAAGTTGAGGATTACCTGTAGTGCTTATATCTAATCTTGTGAAGCAAAGAAGAATAGATGGGATGAATGCATGGATTGGATCAAACCAAGAGTTTGGAAATGCTGCCCTCTCAGAATGTAGGGTTATTTTCAGCAGTTTGTGAAGAGGGAGGTATGCTAAGTATTTATGATCATTTATTACAGGTTTAGTGGTTCTTGCTAATTGCATATTTCTGTTCTGTCAAATCAGGGGTCAGTTTGCGTAATCGCCCTAAAGGTCGCCTTCCAATCCCAATGGTTGTCCTGCCCTTCATGAAGCATGGAGACCTTCACTCTTTTCTATTAATGTCCAGGATTGGAGAAAACCCCTTCGTAAGTTTTTTTCTCTTAAGGCAACACTGAGATTAACTGATCTTCTATTGCTTACACTGTTATAAATTATTCTCGTGATTGATTTGTTTAGTTGCTTGCTTGCTTGCTTGCAGTGCTGCTTACTGTATTTGCTGCTGCAATTCAAAACGATTCTGAATAGCTTACTTTCTCCTCTTCCAGTAAGATGGTTAAAAATTAAAAATAAGCAATAAATTAACTATTAGCAATTACAGCTAAAATTATGAAAGGTTTTAGCATCTAAGGAACAAACATCAAAACACACCAATAAAGAGACTTGCAGTAGAACATCAGTTCTATTCTCAGAGATTTCTTGAACATCCAAGTTTTAATGGCTTTCCTGAAGCTTGTAAGAATTTAAGGTGGAAGCTAATCCAATCAGGTAGTGACAGAATTTATTTTCCTGGGCTCCAAGATCACCGCAGATGGGGCCTGCAGCCAAGAAATTGAAAGACGCTTGCACCTGGGAAGGAAAGCTATGGCAAATCAAGACAGCATACTAAAAAGCAGAGGCATCACCCTGCCAACAAAAGTGCGTATAGCCAAGGCTATGATTTTCTCAGTTGCAATGTATGGTTGTGAAAGTTGGACCATAAGGAAGGCTGAGTGCCAAAGAATTGAGGCCTTTGAACTGTGGTGCTGGAGAAGACTCCTGCGAGTCCCTTGGACTGCAAAGCGATCAAACCGGTCAGTCCTAGAGGAGATCAACCCTGACTGCTCTTCAGAAGGCCAGATCCTGAAGATGAAACTCAAATACTTTGGCCACCTAATGAGAAGGAAGGACTCACTGGAGAAGAGCCTAATGCTGGGAAAGATTGAGGACAAAAGAAGAATGGGACGACAGAGAATGAGGTGACTGGATGGAGTCACTGAAGCAGTGGACTCCAGAGGATGGTAGAGGACAGGAAAGCCTGGAGGAACATTGTCCATGGGGTCACAATGGGTCGGACACGACTTCGCAACTAACAACAACAAATCTAATAAGGAAAAGGGATTGCATTTAAGAAAGGCTACCTCATGACTCCTCTCAAGATCATCATCCTTGAGGGAAGAAATGTAAAGTGAATTTACTCTTAGGTCACATCATACTGGACAATTGGGGGAAAGTGCTATTTTAGATAATCAAGTGCTGAGCTATGTAGGACTTTAAAAATATAATCTAGCACCTTGAATTCCACCTGAAACCAAGCAGAGAATCAGTGCAGCTCTCAAAGTAGGATTGTGACTTGGGAAAAATTCAGTTTTTGAGAGTATGTATTCTGAACCAGTTGAGGTTTTTGGGTGGTTATCAGGAGGAGCTCCCTGTAAAGCAACTGGTAGTAATCTGAGTCTTACATCGGCTGTTAATTATACATAATGAAAATTGCTAGCACCTCTGAACATATAAAATGTGTAGGAAGTCACAGCTATTTTAGAACCTCTGTGCTATCTGCTATTAAATTTCTGTTCCAGAAATGCTAAAATGGGTATTTCAGGAGTCAAAATCAATGCGAGCCATGATGGCGCAATGATTAGAATGCAGTACTGAAGGCTAACTCACTGCTCACTCCAGGAGTTCGATTCTGACCAGCTCAAGGTTGACTCAGCCTTCCACCCTTCCAAGATCAATAAAATAAGGACCCAGATTGTTGAGGGCAATAGGCTGGTTCTGTAAACCACTTAGAGAAGGCTTTAAAGCACTGTGAATCAGTATATAAGTCTAAGTGCTATTGCTATTTTGTTGCCAATAGCAGTGAAAGTGCTCTTTGCTAATTTTTATATGTATGCTGGGGAAAAGTCATGGAAGTATGCCTCTAGAAGAGAATATTTGTAGCTCAGGACTGAACTAAGCAGTCATGGACTCTCTGAGCTTCATTGTTTTCTTGCAGATGTTTCATTACTTGGTTTAGTAATATCATCAATGCTAGAAGGGAGTGGAGTTTGCTTCCTGTCAGTGTTAGTGAGTAAATTTTTGGTGGTCTGAGTTGGTAGGTCCTTGATTTGGGTGTTGTTTTACAGCTTGGTTGTTGATCTCGTGTTAATGTTGGTGTTAATCTCTGCATATTTGGGTGTTGATTGCTAGTGGGGAGGTTTTTGATCTTTTCCTTTTTTTGCTTTTTGATTGTTTATTTCTAATGTCATGTAGATGTTGTTTATCTCTATGTACCTTTTGATGGCTGATTTGTCATCCATCATGTCAGGCTTCTAGGAATTATTTAATATTCTTGGACTTAGCCTGGTCTAGGATGAAAAAAAAATTGTTATTTACTAGCACTGACCTTTGTAAAGTCTTTGCGTTCAGACTTATAAGTGCAATAGTGTTGTCTAGGGTTTTTTTTTTATTGAAGTATTTTTCTCAGTCAGGTTAGAGCCTATGCAATGCTTGGATTAGAACAGTTGTAAAGACAAGGTTAGGGTTTAAGATATTTATTGGGAGGATTTGAGGACATACAAGAAAGGATTTTTTTTAAAAAAAACCCAAAACATATTCACTGATATTTGTAACCTACCTGTCACCAGTACATAACAGATATTTTGTCCCTGCTGCCAGCTACCGTACACAGCTAGAAACACCTAGCCATTGGAAAGCTTTCTCTCTTGCCTGATGTCACGCATCCGCCTCTGTGTTGTGACCCAGGCCCAAGTAGGTAGTAGGAAACTCAGTCCGTGAAAAAACAAACAAACTTTATTCGAACAGCTGAGAATTACTTCATTCCCAGCGTCGTTCAACTCAAATTAAAACAAATTCCTCCCAACACAAATTCCTCAGTCCTATCGCAAACCTTGGTCCAATTAGGCAAACTGCCAAAGGCCTTTCTTGGCAAACGTTCAGAAGTCACAAAAATAAATGCAAGACGTAGACGAAGCAGAAGACAAAGCTACCAACCTTGTTTTCCGGCAAAACCCAAACGCCATTACAGGTCTCTTTTAAGCCTTATGGGAGGGGCCAATCATCTCTTGGCCCCACTCCCAAATCGTCCTCTTTGCTTGAGCTGCTCTTGCCTTTTGGCAGTTCTTCTCGTGCGTGCATTAGGAACAGACTCCTCCTGTTCCTCTGCCTCACTACTATCAGTCTCTGGAAGCCCTGGAGTCCGCACCTCACTCCCCGATGGCCTTGGCCTCACCTCAGCCTCATTGCTGTCCAACTCCGTTGCCAGTTCCGCAGGCTGCTGGTGGACCACAACACTCTGCAGTATTGGATGCTAAATATAAAAAACCATTTGCCCCTGTGATTCCAGAGAGGTAGAAACTACAAAAAGTGTCTTTCTTCACTGCTCCCATTAGGGAAACATAATAGATATTGGGTCTCCCAGATTCAGCCCTTGCCCAGATGCTGCTTATAGACAAAATAGCAATAGCATTTAGACTTACATACCGCTTTACAGTACTTTTTACAGCCCTCTCTAAGCGGTTTACAGAGTCAGCATATTGCCCCAACAATTTGGGTCCTCATTTTACCCACCTCGGAAGGATGGAAGTCTGAGTCAACCGTGAGCCTGGTGAGATTTGAACTGCCAAATTGCAGGCGGACAGAAATAGCCTGCAGTACTGCACTCTAACCATTACACCACCATGGCTCTTTGTTACCTCTTGTTACAGCACATGTAGCTAGATTTTTATAGCAGCGGAGAAGATCTGTCGAACTCTGATGGGCAATGCATTTCCTATATTAGTCATTTAAATTTCAGATACTACCACTTCACTAATATTAATAGATATTTTTACTTTCTTGTAATTTTAGATATCACACTTTCACAATTTTAGTATACCTGATATAGGCTGTAACCTGGATTTAACACATTAGATGCTAGTTAGGTTATTTAACAAATGTATTTTGACTCTGTCTTAAATTTTGTTTGTATTGATCTTTGACCACAATAAATTGAATCCAAAATTGAACTTCATACTTGTGCAATAACATCCTATTGTTTCTTGAGACTGACAATTCTTTTTATAAGAAAAATAATGGATATCATTGAAACAAAGAAAGTTGTTGGGCAATTTTTCCTACATTACACTATTTGCTCTTCTAGGAGCAAAGTTTTGCCAGTAGAGAAAACATACAGCACAAAGTAAAAAGGAGCTCCTTCTCCTGATGTCCTGCTTCTTATGTGCAGGGAATTTGTTGTAACTTGGCCTCTAAAATGACTAGTGGAGAGAACTTCTGCTTTCCATGTGTTGTTAATTCACTTATTTTTAAACACTCTTAGTGAAAGTCCGGCAAATAGATGGGGAAGAAATGGAGGTAGTGGCAGATTTTATTTTCCTGGGCTCCAAGATCACCACAGATGGGGACTGCAACCAAGAAATTAAAAGATGCTTGCTCCTAGGGAAGAAAGCTATGGCAAAGTTAGACAGCATACTAAGAGGCAGAGATATCACCCTGCCAACAAAAGTGCATATAGTCAAAGCTATGGTTTTCCCAGTTGCAATGTATGGCTGTGAAAGTTAGACCATAAGAAAGGCTGAGCACCAAAGAATTGAGGCCTTTGAACTCTGGTGCTGGAGAAGACTCCTGCGAGTCCCTTGGATTGCAAGGCGATCAAACCGGTCAGTCTTAGAGGAGATCAACCCTGACTGTTCTCTAGAAGGCCAGATCCTGATGATGAAACTGAAATACTTTGGCCACTTAATGAGAAGGAAGGACTCACTGGAAAAGAGCATAATGTTGTGAATGGTTGAGGGCAAAAGAAGAAAGGAATGGCAGAGAACGAGGTGGCTGGATGGAGTCACTGAAGCAGTCAGCATGATCTTAAATAGACTCCAGAGAATGGTAGAGGACAGGAAGGCCTGGAGGAAAATTGTCCATAGGGTCGCAATGGGTTGGACACGGCTTCACAACTAACAACAAAAAAAGTAAAGACCAAAATGGTTCTTTCCACAGTAGGATTTAAGATTTAAGATTTTCTATGCTACTTTTGTTTTATCATTTCTGGAACTCATAATGGCTTAAAATATTATATTTTCTTCATAATAATCTACCTTTCTGTTGTACTTCTTTTTTTTTTTTTACAGAGTTTGCCACTTCAGACCCTCTTAAAGTTTATGATTCACATTGCTAGTGGCATGGAATACCTGAGCTCCAAAAACTTTATACATAGGGATCTAGCTGCTCGGAACTGCATGTAAGTCCGCAATGCCCTTATAGAAAAGTTAAAGCATGCATAAAAAATAAATTTAGAGGCGCTGGATTGGGAAGGCCTATCTGCACCTGTTTGGGGAAGAATTAAATAAACTACTTGAAATCTTATTCTAAAATACAGGTAGTCTTCAACTTATGATCACAATTGTGCCCAAAATTTATGTTGTTAAGTGAGACCGTTAAGTGACTTTTGACCCATTTTACGATTTTTCTTGCCACAGTTGTTAAGCGAATCACTACTTAATGTTAGTTAGCATGGCTGTTAAGTGAATCTGACTTTCCCCTTGACTTTGCTTGTCAGAAGGCCGCAAAAGGGGATTACATAACCCCCGGGACACTGCAATCATCATAAATATGAGTCAGTTGTTGAGCATCTGAATGTTGATCATGTGACCATGAGGATGTTACAACAGTCGTAGATGTGAAAAATGGTCATAAGTCACTTTTCCCAGGGTTGTAATTTTGAACTGTTGTACAAGTACAGGATTATCTGTACTACTCACTTTGATGTTCTGATTGATAAAAGCAAACATCATCATATAAATCCTTGACGCCTACACTTTGATTCTTCTTCAGCAAAAATATTAGAATTGATTAGGCATTGAAAAATCTCTTTCATAGGATAACTGATGAATTGGCACTGTTTCAGACAATGCCTACTTCCACTTTTCTCCCTCATTCTAGTATGAACAAAAAGAATAATGAGAAAGACAGGCAATTTAGGACAAAGCCATCTGTATTCTTTAAGGATATTCATTTTAGCCTGGTTGCTGAAAGACGAGCAATGACAGTGTATGTCCTGATTTATTGAATTTAGGAACGCTATCCAGCTGAAATTCTGTGCCGTGCTGCTTTTGCTAGTAGATGCTGTTAATGGGCTATGAGCAGAGATGGTATTCAGCCAATGCAGACCAGTTCGCCTGAACCTGTAGCGGAAATCGGAGGTCAACCCGCCCCAGCCACTCACCCTCCCCGGCTCTATGCCATCTTATTAGGCACGTTTTTAAGGCCAGGCTCATGCACAGAAGGCACGCCCGTGAGCAAAGTGCATGCGTGGAAGGCCAGGTGCATGTTTGGAAGGCAGCCGCACGTGAACCGAGTGCACATGCAGTAAACCAGTAGTAACATAATCTGAAACCCACCACTGGCTGTGAGAATAAACTTGGGAGATAGGAGGAAGAACCAGTCAGGGAAATGGTCAAACAAGAGATATTTCAACCCTCAGAAGGAATGGTGTGTGTGTGGTTGGGGGGTAGGGGTAGAGAAAGCATCTCTGAGGTAACCCTTTCTTGTTCTCTGAAAAGTAAAGGCAAGGGAGGGAAGAAGTGCTTTCAGACTTGAGAGATTCTATTACTTAATCTTACAATAAGGTTGGTATAAGTTTAGACTACTTTGAAAGGCTGACAGATGCTTGCATGCTCCCAGGTTTGCTCTATACTTAACACATGGGTGAGAAGCAGGAATGTTTCGGTGTAGTATTTCCTTCAAATTGAGCCAGCCATTGGATAAAGACAGGGTTGTTCCAAGGAAGAATATCATAGAGGATACCACTTGATTCAGGGTTGGACCTTAGGAATTGGAAAATAGGAGGTTTTATGTGTGTTTGCTGCCTTGAGTTACATGTAAAGTAATAAAGGTGAGATAATAATCAGATAGATTAGATTAGATTAGATTAGATTAGATTAGATTAGATTAGACAGAAAGACAGAACATTTACTTTCTTTTCTACAGCTTAGTTACATATACGTATATGGAAGGGAAAATCCCACAAATATACCACTACTTATGGCCTCTCCAGCTAAATAAATGAGGAATATGTAATTTATCCGTATTCTTATTGTATTTATAAATAGATATTCTTCTAATAAAGACAATTTGTACTACTTTAAAATGCTTGGCACAATATATTCATGGCAAAACTATTGACTAACCGAATTCTTTGAGGTCACGTATGAGAAATAGACAATGTTGCTGCCTGAAAACAAGGATCCAGCCCCAGAATCCTTCTGGAAAGTGCCATAGCTTTTGCGGTAGAGAAAAGTATTAAATGCACAAGGAGTAATTGTACTGAACGTATAAAATAAATTTGTGGGGAAAGCAACATGAAGTGAGTCACATACTTTTTCCCTCTTCAGAGCATAGTCAGCTGTGAATGTCAGCTCATGAGGACTAGTAGGCTGCCGTTAAGCACTCAAGACTTTGGCTCAGCAACAGCCTGAGCATCTTTTATCTCTCTGACTCTTCCTGAGGAGCATGTTGCACTGGCAAAAAGAAAGCGCTCTAGTCTGAAGGAGAATCTAAACCTTCCCATTCCTGTGTTCTTTCAGTTGGTGCTCATTATTCTACATCTCCCCCCCCCCACTTCTTTTTTGGTCTCTGTTAGGCTGGATGAAAACATGAATGTCTGTGTTGCTGATTTTGGGCTTTCAAAGAAAATCTATAGTGGAGATTATTACCGTCAGGGCTCTGCCTCAAAGCTGCCAGTGAAATGGCTTGCATTGGAAAGCCTGGCGGATAATCTCTACACAACTCACAGCGATGTGGTGAGTGGAGATTTTTTTTGGTGTGTGTTTTTGTGCATTGCTTCTGTAATTATCAGTGAGATGAAGAATATCTATTATTCTATTTTGTTGGCTAGGTGTTTTGTGATCACAGTCGTGTTTATTTTTGATGATCTTTGCACCATAATCGTTGTAGGTGCTGATACAGGTCAAGAGTACAAACCAACCAGACGACAGCACAGATTTATTCTGCCATATCATCCTGAACAAGATCGTGAAAAGTGAATGTGCTAACTTTGACCTGAATCTGCAGCTGCATCAATTTGTCTGCAAAGCAATCAATCACAGAGATAATTCCTAAAGAAAATAGCAGCTTAATTCACACCTTCCTTCGAAACACCCAGTCGGCAGAAATGAGATCTGGATCTCCTCCAGTCAGTGCATTAAACGTTTTATTGGTAGAACAGATTTTAGATCTTTAATATGGCATTTGTGATTGTCTATAGGACCTTTGATATCTATCAAGTTTAATGCTCTGTGTTTTTTTAAAAAAACTTTTAATTAAAATTTATATATTGGGGAGCAAAAGGCTCAAGGATCATAGATATTTCTTTATATGTTTGACTCCCGTAGGCATATTTAGAAAATAAAATTGGAAGATAAATCTGTGCCCAATATGCAGCATTTTATGAAGCAGTTCAAGCTCCAAAATTTGCAATGTGCTCTTTAGCTTGGAAACCTATGGATGTGATAGGGCAAACCTCCATGTTTTTGATCATGGAATGTATCTTGCAGGAGCATTTTGCATTGGATTTTTCTGATTTCTATTTTATCACATCTGATTTTCTACTCTCTGTTCCCTTTGTGTATCCTTGTGCTTCTGCTTTATTACACAATAATGGCTGATTACATCATTCAAGCATGTATCTACACTTTGCTTAAATGCTGTACTATATATATAATATAACAATGAATTATATGATATCGATCATGCAAAATCATGCAACAGCAGGACAAGAAATACAGATTTAAATCTCTAATTGGGTGCAAAATTTCCGTTGCCTAAGTGAAGTGGTCCTTATGTGAAACATGTGGCCGTACCACTTAGTGACACCCTCTCTGGTAATCACAGTTGTGGTCATTAGGTGAGGGCCTCACACTTCTCCTACCCTGCCATGCTTGCCTCCACTTCAATTTCCTCCACCCTTCTATGTTTCCCCAATCCCTGCTCTTTTGGTTCCTCTGCCGTCTGTCATCCCCTGCTACCCCAAGGTGATGCTCACTGTCTTCTTCCTCCCACTGACATGCACATAGCTGAATTTTGAGCATGAGACTGTGGGAATGCTGCACTGGTTGTAACTTTGAGGTACAATCATTATCATTCATTCATCTCCATCATAATTTCAATCAGTCACTGAACAAATGGTCATAAAGCAAGGACTACCTAGAATTTAACATCTATAGTTCTCTGAGTTCTTAATGAAAAGGAAAGTGGACTGAATTCGCTAAACTGAAGTCTCTGTAGATCCTTTCTTGCAAGTATCAAGACTTGGATGTTTCTCAGAAGTAATGCAATGGAAACAATCACTTTAAGTACAAGGGTTCATGAATTCAGTTCCCAGGAGAATGTGTGAATTCCATAGTAAATTCTGTTCCATATAAAATGAAAACTGCCACATACTGCCTCCTGGTGGTCAACATAAGTAAAAACCACCACCCAGGATATACATTTTTGTACAGGAAAGTAAAGCCATTCTTTTTGTTATTCCACATGTATTCCTTTGGCTATTATGTATATTTATATGTCCAGTATATCCCGGGTGATGATTTTACTTACGTTGACCACCAAGATAGTACATATATTTATACACACACACACGTAAGCTAAAGAGTTCTAAAAAATAACCCATTTCTGCAAAACACTACTGATTACAAGAATCAAACAGTTTCTTTTCTGTTCAAAAGATATGTAATTCTTTTTCTTCCTCACCTCTTTTAATTCCAATTCAGTGGGCATTTGGTGTGACTATGTGGGAAATTGTGACCCGAGGGCAAACTCCGTATGCAGGCATTGAAAATGCAGAAATTTACAACTACCTCATCAGTGGGAACAGACTGAAGCAGCCCCCAGAGTGCCTCGAAGATATGTGAGTGGCTTACCGGCCTATTTTCTTACCTAGGTTTTGGCAAAAAATGTGCTGAAGAATAGTCATGTTTTGAACAAGTTCAGTACTGTTTGAACAGGAAAAACATACTTACCAATGCGCTATGCCTCTAGGAGTGCGATTGCATCCACATACTTTTAATTTGAAAAAAATATATAGTGTGTTTCAAGGAAATGTTTCTAAATTACTTTAAACAAGTATTTATAACCTAAACAGACACAGAGGTACCCCATTGTAACAAAAGCTCTATGCCCAGCACATATGTTGCTGTGTTGTTGTACAATCACTAAATCATGTCTTCATGACCCCATGGATTATAGCAAGCCAGGCCCCCCATCTCCACTATTGCAAACCCATGCCTAGACTATCTAACCATCTCGTTCTCTGCCATTCCCCTTCTCCTTTTGCCTTCAATCTTTCCCAACATTGGGGTCTTTTCCAGTGACTCCTCTCTTCTCATTAAATGGCCAAAGTATTTGAGCTTCAGCTTCAGTATCTGTCATTCCAAGGAACAGCCTGGGTTGGTTTCCTTTTACAGCATATATAATGCATGCTTATTTGGAATGAGTTGCATTTTGTGAGAGACATTCAGCATTTTCGTGTCCAAGAGTCTTATCACCTCATACATACAGAGAACCATAATTTTCTTTGTTCTCAGTTTTGAGAGTTCCCAGTTCTGGAAATTTTAAAACAGGCTAAGCCTATTCTAGGGCTTAGTACAGCATTGCAATATATTTCCCAATTCCAAAATTCTCAAATTTATGATGAAATTCACCGTCTTAGTTCAAGGGGATTCCAGGAATCAAAAACGAGGATTTGCTTGGACAATATTGGAAGAAAAAAGATTTACCTACAATAGAAGAATGGATATTGAAAGTTACTAATTTGGTTGAGATGGCTAAAATCTCAGCTTTTTTGAAAGACAACATGCAGGAAAGATATTTAATTGAATGGAAAAAATGGATTATTTACAAAACAGATATCAGATTAAGAAATATCAGATTGCCTTTGAATAATTAGGAAGTATTATTTTATGTAATGGGGGGGTTGGGAAATGAAAAGATTTGGATGAGGTTAATTGGATTAGAAGGGAAAATTTTACTCTATGTTTGGTTTATGTATAACAATACCTTGTGATTGACCCGGGAAGCCGGGGGGAGGGGAGGGAGGGGGGAAGGGGTTTTGTGGGGGAAAGGGGGAAAAATGTTTGTGCTTGTTAAAACTTTTTCAATAAAAAAAACCAAGGATTTGAAAACTATATGACCTATAGATTGCAGGTTATCCACCTTGCATTATTTTAAAATTTATTATTGCCTTAAATAATCCCAGCTATAATTTAGTAAAGAACGTGTGATTTTTTCACAGTCATATTTAATTTATTTATATATAACACTCATTTAATCTGAAAAAAGCGGACCTTGCACTTGTGGGAAAATGCTAGGAAGAAAAAAAAAATACCGCATTTCCCAAAACATAGATTTGTGCTTAATAAACACACAGAGCAGATCATTTAAATACAGTAACAATTCAACAATGATGGAACTGTAATGTAAATCCTAAAGATGCAAAAATATGATGACATAAATTCAGTTTAAGTATCTTGAGAAATCATCCAGTGGACAGAATATGTATTTCTATCATTCATTAGCCTCCGTAGCCATTCCTATGATACGGAGCTCATTATCGGTGGCCATTTTCAAGAGGGTGGGGGAATGCAGATGGCTCTTCTTGTTTTGTCTCAGCACTCTTGTCCTCTGACTTGCCTTGCAGCTACGATCTCATGTGCAGATGCTGGCGTTTGGAAGCCAAGCTACGTCCAAGTTTTGGAGCACTGAAACTGCAGCTTGAAATGATTTTGGCAAGACTGTCATTGCTTTCCAACAGTCAGGACCCTCTTTATGTCAATGTTGGGAGATCCCAAGAAGCCTGCAGGAGCGAAATCACCATGAATTGCCCTTTTGGAGCCTTGAATGGGGAAACAGGAGCAATTGCTGCTGTGACTAGTGACTACCGTTACATCATGAACCCGTCGTGCCTTGGAAACGATGCAGAAAGTGAGAGACTTCAGGATTTATGTGACGGAGAAGCCCAGAGCCTCCTTTACGATCTAGAGATGGGAGCAAAACTATGTTAGCCCAAATAACAACAACAACAAAATAGACTTTACTTCTTTCTCCAATAAGATGTGTCTATTTTATGGTATCATCTTATGGTATCACCAAACAGAGACGGTTGGAAGCTGCTTTTAACCAACAGAAGTTGTAGTAATTAATGTCAGCTGCATCTGTGGCTTCTGACAGCTGTTTCGGAGCTAACATCTCAAATTAGTAGAATCACCTCCTGGCCTTCCGAGAGAAACCCTGCAATTGTCCGTGAAATGCAGTGGGAGTGGCCTCTGGACAGCCCGCTGAGTCGCAGTATTCTCCCTGGGAATTGGGGTTAAGTACTCCACATATTTGGGGGCGAAGGGTTTTTGATGTGGGCTGTTGTTGTTTTTTTGCCCCTTAACAGATATGGGAGAAGAGGCATGTGCCACATACTCTGAACCACAGATACTATCTTTCAGAGCATGAGAAACAAAGAGCCTAATTTAGCAGTAGCTACCTCAGTGGTCCTCAAACTGGGTTCTATGCAGCTGCTTCTCTACAATGAAGAAACACTGGGCTTTTTCTCAGAGTGGTGTTTAGTTGGAAGAGGAAAGCACTCCTGGAAAGATAAGGAGATTGAGCAAAAGCGTTCCAGTTTCCCTCTTTTTCTCACAGGTTATTTACCTATTTTTTTCTTTTCTTCTTTCTGATTTGAATCATACAGATTCCCTCCCCCCCTCCATTTATAACAAAACTGACTGTGTGGGGAGTGTTAGAATTTATGGGAATAAAGCAAAACTAATAAAGACACACCTGCATTGGAATAATTTGGCATTAAGATCAAAATCTTGGACCCATTTACCGGATAGTAATCCCACAAATTCAGTGGGATTTACTTATGAATAGGTATTATAAACTCTGCAAAATTCTGTCAGTGGGCACACGCTTTGGCATATAGCTTGACTTCTGTTTCCTGTCTAGCTACTACAATGATATGGCTAGCCTTGCTTTCCATATGTATTCCTTGGGAATGTGGGGCAGCTAAACTGCCCCCCAAATGAAAAACAAAGTGCTGAGGGGTTTCATAAGGGTTATAAGCAGTGGTGAAATTGAATTTTTTTTACTACCAGTTCTGTGGGTGTGGCTTGGGCGTGGCAGGGCAAGGATACTGCAAAATCTCCATTCCCACCCCACTCCAGGGAAAGGTTATTGCAAAATCTCCATTCTAGTGGTGAAATCCAATTTTTTAAACTATCGGTCTTGTGGGCGTGGCTTGGTGGGTGTAGCTTGATGGGCAAGGCTTGGTGGGCGTGGCAGGGGGAAGGATACTGCAAAATCCCTATTCCCTCCCCACTCCTGGGGGAAGGATACTGCAAAATCACCATTCCCCCTCCACTCTGGGAACAGCCAGAGGTGGTATTTGCCAGTTCTCCGAACTACTCAAAATTTTCACTACCAATTCTCCAAACTGCTCAAAATTTCTGCTACCAGTTTTTCAGAACCTGTCAGAACCTGCTGGATTTCACCCCTGGTTATAAATATATATTGCTTATAATAAGCAATAACATTTTTTGCTATGAAAACACACACACAATGTCTAAAACAATAAAAGGAGGTAATTCTTTAAAAACCTATTAAATTTGTTCATCTATTCTGGCAACTTTTTAAAAAAATAAACATTAGCCCCTCTAAATAAATGATTGACTGGCATCAGTGGAATACTTAGAGGATTTTTTTTTTGCCTAATACAAAGAAACAGCTGTTTTCAGTTTGAAAGCTTGAGAATCACTGGTTGTTAAATTAAACATTTTCTTAAATGCTTTTCAGCTTTTCTGTAAAAATTAAGTTCCATTGCATTATTTTGTGCCTTCAAGTCTTGACTTCTGATACAGCTACCTAATTCAGCAACATTCCAGAAAAAAGATTCCATTTGAAATCTGTGATTTCTCAGTTCAACTTGAACGATTAGTCACAATCGGAAAGTATTCTATCGTGTGCTTTCAAATGATATTTCAATGAATACTTTTGTTTTTTCTAGCTATTTCAAACATAGTGTAAGCCTTAAGGTTTGGGTCCAGAAGCAGAAATGTGCCTATCAGCACATTTCTTAATGTCTGCAAATATCTCTACCTTATTGTACCTGATTGTATTTATTTTCATTCATTTAGTAAGCAACAATGATTGGAAAGCTACCATGTTCTAAAACACAGCACCAGCTTTAAATTTCTAATAATACCACTGGACTCTCAGTGGTTGCAACTTGGGGTTTTATTTTCCTTCTAGTAAAAGATACTTGTGACTAACCTCATTTATTTTAGCAGCCATTTGGTGGGAAAGCCTATAGTATTATTTTAAAATGCTCACTGATTTATAAAGGCATAAAATTGTTAGCCATACTCTTTGTTAACGGTGTTCACCAAAAATATTTCTTCATCCCAATTGTAGAAAATTAATAATCTAGAATTTCTGTAATTCTAATCATCAAAGAAATCCTCGTGAGGGACCTTGACAAGGTTCTTTCTATCTATTAATTTACCTTTTCATAATCTTTTCAATCTTTTTTCACAAAAATGGGATTCTTAAACGTGATATGCCTCTAAGAATTAAGAGGGGAATTACTATACTCAGGTCACAATACTTATCTGTGTTATTCCATCTCTTCTTGAGTTCTTAAACAGCCTTTCCCAGCTCTTCAGATAAACATTAACGTTTATTCCATCACAAGATATTGAGCTGGGCTGATAGAAGAAACTGCATTCTATGACATCTGAAGCGTTACGAGCTGCAGAAGGCTCCCTCATTTTCACCTTGCCGTGTAGCTAAGAAATAGAATGCACCAGAGTCTCTACAGATAAGACCATGGTTTGATCTTACTGAGCTGAGGTGCCTCAGTGGATGGAATGCAGTATTGCAGCTAATTCTGCCCACTTCCAGGAGTTCGATCCTGACTGGCTCAAGGTTGACTCAGACGTCCATCTTTCCGAGATAAGGAAAATAAGGACCCAGATTTGTTGGCAATATGCTGACATTGTAAACTGCTCAAGAGAGTATTGTAAAGCAGTGGCCCCAAACATTTGGGCACCAAGGACAGGTGCAGTGGATTTTTTCCCCCCATGGACCAGTGTGTGTGTGCATAGTTTCATATGTTACCTAGGTCCTGCACATGTGCAGATGAGGGTTCACTCACTTGCATAGCCGGTTCCTGTGGGGGTTGGGGACCCCTGCTGTAAAGCACTATGGAGTGATATATAAGTCTAACTACTATTGCTATTAATTAATTATGCTACATTTAGGGGATAGTAAAAATGGTCCCCGCAAGAAAATTGGGAGAGAAACAATTTATTAAAAGGCAGAAGCAGTACTTGGCCTTTTCCTATTTCTGTCTTATGGAAAAACTTTCTTAACTTCTACCACCAGATTCCTTAACAACCACTATGAACTATGTTATAATGTTCATTTCCTTGTCTGCCTTGTTTGCATATTTAGTGGCTTTTTTTTTTTTTACATAAAAGCAGGGAAAAGCAATCCATCCTGGCCAGAAAGGGCAATAATAAGGATGGTTGTTGTCCAAAAGCCTTCTACACCTGAACAAAAGCTGTGTATATGTGTTTGGGAGCGAAGCAAATTGCTCCTATGCCTTATTCAACCACATTCCTTCACTATAGGGACCTTTCTCCGTGATCTAGTACCCAATGGAATAGAAACTTCACATCATCACAGCGCAGTGTTATCAAAAGCAAATCATTAATGTGGTGCATGGTAAAATAGGGGGCATGCTAATGATATAATTATGAACAATAGTCCTGTCAATGATGTTAAGGAATTCTATATTTCATGTTCTGGCTTGAACTGAAAGAGTGAGATCAAATTATTATCCTGCGTAGCTTCCAGTTTCAAATATATTTGCATCCAAGTCTCAACCAGAAATAAATGTTCTGCAATAGTTTATGGGTACTTTACTTGATTGAATTAAACCTCCCTTCTATTAAACATAAAAGAAACATAGGAGACTCTTTAAAACTGCAGAGCCATATCCAGGCTTCCATTGTAGTGAGTAAATACTGTATGACCCCCATTGTACTGTACCTGCATACTAAGATCCGAATGCTTTTCCTTGTGTATTTCTCAATAGCAGAAAACTAAAACAAAATAGTGCACAATGAACAGATTCTTGTGGGCTTTGGTAAACCTGATTTTTTTAAAAAAAGGGAGTGGGGTTTGAAGCTATATTGATAAAATAGAAAAACTTATGTGACCACAGAATCCTGATAATAGAGTTGGAATGAAATTGGGATATGATTAGACTGATGATAGAACAGAGTGGAGGGAAAGATGTCCAGAGATTCTCTCCCCTTTTAACACTTGGTTAGTGCTTTGTTGTAGGTGTAGGAATTCAGTCTCAGTGAATTCAATTGGATTTACTCTCAGATAAATGCCTGTGGGGCAGCCATTTGGCAAGAACAGCAAATGTACATATAAAATCTAATTTTCTGAAGCATGTATCTAGTTTTTATGATTTTTTAAAAAAAATAAAATACGTACTGTGTCCTATTGACTGACTGATTATATGCTGTTAAATTGCTGTCAACTCTAACGATCACATATATATATTCTCCAGGAGGAACTGCTCTCAATTTCGTCGTCCTACAGTATACCCAATCCTACTGTAATTGAATCCATCTAGTAATCATCCTTTTCTTTTTCCTTCCAGCATTAGGCCTTTCTCCAAACAGCTAGATATTTGCATAATGTGCCCAAAGTAGAATAATGGAAGCTGATAATTTATGCTTCAAGTAAAAACCCTGGGTTGATTTGTTTGATAAAACATTTGTTTGCTTAGCTGTCCATAGTATTCTCATGACTCTGCTCCAATACTAACATTCAGAAGCTTCAATGCATCTTTTATTCATTTCACTTTGGTTGCTTTCTAAAAGCCCAGAGTAGAATTGATTACACTGATGCATGGAACCAATGGAATAATATAAAAGGCATTGAATCCAATGATCACTTTTGTTTTTGCAAGATTGAATAGGCAAAATTGGAGCATAAAATAAAATTATACAGTCTTACTCTTAATACATTAATAATATGCTACCAGTAGGATCGAGGGGTGAAACGCTCCCGGTTTGGACCAGATCGCCCGATCCGGTAGCGATGGAGGCGGGTGGTTCCGAGAACTGGTAGCAAAAATTCCCCTCCCCCCATGCCCAGCTGAGCTACGCGATTATCAGAGTTTTTTTTTTTTTTACTTTCAAAAGCATTTTTGTTCAGCCGAAAAAATGCTTTTAAAAGTTAGAAAAAAAGCCTCTGATGATCGCACGGCTCAGCTGGGATTGTCACAGCCTTTTAAAAGCATTTTTTCTACAACCTCTTCGGCTTTTAAAATGCTTTTAAAAGTAAAAAAAAAGTTGGCCACGCCCACCCAGTCACATTACACACACCCCCCACCACCAAGCTACAGCCATAGAACTGTTAGTAACAAATTTTACATTTCACCACTGGTAGGATCCAAACAACGTGCTAAATGTAAACCATTCAAAGATTTAAAATGGGCTCAACATGATCTCGATCCAGAGCTTTGCAGGGTGGGGGAGGGAAACCATGTCCATTTTTTATTTATTTATATCAGACTGGCAAAGAAAAGTGGAGACAAACCCACAAATAACTGGCTTCTATGGCCACACTGATGCTTGCATGTTGTTTTCGTGTAAAAATGCAGAAGGAGGTGGCTCAACAGAATGACTAATTCCATTTAGATTCTTCATCCGCAGACAAAATCTAAACTTCAGACCTTGTTCATAATATCTGGCCTAGTTTTTGTTTTTGTTTCTTCCCTGATTTTAATGTCATATCAGTCTCATAAAGAGTTCTGAAGAACTCAAAAATGGGCAGGCCCTAAAAAATACCATCAAATTATGGGCTTCATTTTTTTATAGAAATGGAATCTTGTGCTGATAAAAGTGCTATATCCTTTGTAATCCATAGTGTTCACACAGCATCTTCAAATTCTGTATTATGTAAGATGCATCATTTAATTCCTTTTTTGAAAATTGCATATGCAAGCACTCCTTGACTTACTACTATTTGTTCAGTTGCTGTTTGAAATTACAACAGTGCTGAAGGAAAGGAATACAATGTCATTAAAGTTACAGCAGCTGCAACACCTCTATGGTCACATGATGAAAATTCAAGTGCTTGGCAATCTGCTCACCCAAATGACCAGCCACAGGGCTGTGGCAACAGCCTCTACGCACCTACCTTCCCCCCATCACACCCTGCTGGGTCCCAGAGGCCTTGGGCCTCCTTCCCACCCTGAAACATCTTGTTCTGCTTACCTCTTCCAAAGATTACCTTTCTGAAAGAGTGCCTGGCTATGAAATCCATGTCCTTCCTATTTTTAGGAATAGGCCTTAAAACCTGGCTATGCTGTCTGGCATGGGGTCCTGAAGGAGAAGCTATTGGCTGGAGGTAGTTAATCACTAACAGAGAAGGCCCCCTACCTTTTCACTCCAAACACTCATTTTTTGTTTTAATTTTTGTAATTTTAATCCGTTTTTATATTTATAATTGTTAAATGTTTGTTTTGAGCGGTGTGATGGTAAAGACACTCACTTGCCACTCAGAAAGCTGAGAGTTCAATCCTAGATGTTTCTCTACTAGGATGCAAAGAAAAAATAACAGCTGTGGACTCCGTCCTCCATCAGGAAGGACATCCAGCCAGTGAACACTCAGCTCCATCCAGTCGCCCTGACTCTACCCTAAATTAAGAGATTACAAGGTCATAAAAAAGGAGTTTTTAAAATCATTGAAGGTTTTAATTTGATGTAAGCCACTCAGAATTGCCTGAACTGCAAAATGGGCAGCAAATAAATTATCCCTAGTGCTTAAAGTAAGCTAGAAAGCAAGAGGTCCTGAGTTCAAGTACCTCCTTAGCCATGAAAGCCAGCTGAGTAACCTTGGGCCAGTCACTTTCTCTCAGCCCAACCCACCTCACAGGGTTGTTGTGTGGGCAAATAGGAGGAGGAAGCATTGTTGGATATGTTTGCCACCTTGAGTTATTTATAAAAATAATAAAGGCAGGAGTTATTTATAAAAATAAAAATGCTGGTGGGGACTGAGGCTCGATACTACCTAATAAAACAGAGAACATTATTTGTTTTACCGGAAGGGAAATGTCTGACCCACAGAATTGGAAGGGATAAAAAAAAAGGGATGAAAAAGCCCTTTCCTTAAATTATCCCATATTAAATTGATAACAATTCCCCAGTCTCAATGCTGAGGTAGTACAGGTTTCAGAATTATTCTGCCTCAACAATGAGGATGAGACAAAGTCTGCTGGGATATTTTTGGGTTGCCCCACAAACTGGAGGAAATTCCATTCACACAGCTCTGAGGAAGAGCAGTTGGGAATCAAAAGAAGTGTTGGCTGTCTGGCAAATTGCTATAGTGATGATCAAGAAAGAACGTTCTGTTACAGTTTGCTGAAGGCAAAGTTCTCAATAAATGCTCCAGACGCGTCTTACATTGCTTAAAGAACTCCTAAATTAAACTATGACATATTTTGAAAACTGGCTGAAAATACTATTGCCTAAAATCAATCTTCATGTTTTTTCAATGTCTGTTCTTCAACTGTTCATAGATTAGCATGTTTACCGTCTTAAGCTCCCATGCTACATACTACCCAATATATAATTCTTCTGAATATATCTGCCAAACATTGAATTATTCTCTTGCAATATATAGAGAGCATTCATGCATTTGATAATTATCCAGGAAAGGAAGTATAGTGTAGCATATAGTGTAGCAGTTTAATAAAAAGAGGAAATAAAGGAATAAAATAGAGGAAATAAAGAAAGAGGATTGGAAAACTTTGGAACAAAAGAAATTTGTTACAGAATGCCACAAATGTGTGAAGACTTACTATTTCCATTTTTCTAAACACATTAATAAACGTGTATACTGGTCTTAAAGTCAGATAAATGGGGAAGGTTGAGGTAAAATCTGGCAAACTACCTCGTAAAAAACCTTGCCAAGAAAATTTTATAGAAAGGCTCTCAAGTAAATTAGGTATGGTGCCCAACAATAGGACCTCCCAGGCCCAAAGGTACCAAAGAAGCTACTGGGGAAGCACAAGGATTTCCAGTGAGTAATCAAACATTAAGAGCACACCTGGGGCATTAGCATCTGAGGAGTCTCTCAGTGCAGCCATTGGTGAAAGCAAGAGTCTGTGCTACACAAAGACAGATTGGATAGCAATGCGGAATGTCTGACAAATGAGCAGGGTAAATTGGATACCATCCAATAAGAGATGGTCCAGTTTAAAATCAACCTCCTTGGCACCACTGAGATACACTGGATAGAAAATGGATATTAGCCATATGAGGAATTCACTATTTATTACATGACACCAGGAAAACAAATGGAGTGGCATTTATTGAAAGCAATAAATTTGCCCAAGTAGTGGAAAGTTTCTTGACAGTTAATAATCGCATTATGGCCAGTTGAATCTGAGCCAAGGTCCTCAAAATCACAGTTGTCCAAGTCTATACCCTAATTACTAATGCAGCAGAGCTTGAAATAGAGGATTTCTATGCCAGCATAAAAAAACCTCTGAAGCGCATCTCCAAACAAGACATTGTTTCATATACTGTGTGATTTCAATGCAAAAGCTGGCAGCCAAGCAGAAAGAGGTATCACTGGCAGTTTTGGATTTGGGGAGAATAGTGCAGACAATTATCTGACTCAAGTTTGCCATGGTAATTGATTTTGAATCATGAATATCTGGTTCAAATAGCAAAGTGTTGCTTATACACTTGGATCTCACCGAATTAAGTGCACCATAATCAGATTATGGCCTATGCAGCCATCAATGGTCCAGTTCAGTCCCCACTGGCAACAAACATCTGGATGCTGATTGCAGTTCAGATCATGAATTGTTGGTGGCTAAGACCAAAGCCAAATTATGCTACTTCAGAAAGACAACACCAAAGAAGTTTGATATCACCAAAATTCCTTCCAAGTATGCAATGAAGATGAAAAATAGACATTGCTTGATGTATGGTGACAAGAAATTCAAATGATCATCATTGAAACAGTAGCTGAACACGTAACATATAAGAATTTATATGAAGAAGCTAGCTATTTATTTATTTATTTATTTATTTATACCGCCCTTCTCCCGAAGGACTCACAGCCAGATAAAATAAACAATAATATAAATACAATATAAAATACTATTAAAAAACTTATTCAAATTGGCCAAAATTAAAAGAAATTTAAAATCATAAAACCCATTAAAAGTTAAAAACCATATAAATCTAAAATCCTATGCCAGTCCTGCGCGAGTGAACAAATAGGTGTTCAGCTCACGGCGAAAGGTTCGAAGGTCAGGGAGTTGGCGAAGCCCTGTGGGAAGTTCATTCCAGAGGGTAGGGGCCCCCACAGAGAAGGCCCTTCCCCTGGGGTCGCCAGCCGACATTGCCTGGCCGACGGCACCCTAAGGAGTCCCTCTCTATGAAAGTGCACGGGTCGATGGGAGGCATTCGGTAGCAGTAGGCGGTCCCGTAGATAACCCAGCCCTATGCCATGGAGCGCTTTAAAGGTAATAACTAGCACCTTGAAGTGCACCCAAAAGACCACAGGTAGCCAGTGCAGCCTGCGCAGGAGTGGTGTCACATGGGAGACACGAGCGGCTCCCTCTATCACCCGCGCAGCTGCATTCTGGACCAGCTGGAGCCTCCGGGTGCTCTTCAAGGGGAGCCCCATGTAGAGAGCATTGTAGTAATATGATTAAATAATATGATTTTATTGTGATTTTACACACACACACACACACGGTTTTATCTCAACGTTGTAAGCCATCCAGAGTGGTCTGACAGTGAGATGGGTGGCAAATTGAATAAACAAAACAAACAAAAGAAGCCACAGAAAAAGCATAAGCCTTGTGCCACAGGATGGAAAATGATCAGTGCTCATTCCATTGCCATAAAAGGCAACTCCAAGGATTGTTCCAATTGCCACACAATTGCAGATTTGAAGATTGTTCCAATTACCAACACAATTCAAGCTGTAAATTATTGAATTAAAAAAAGGAAATAAAAGACAAGGAAAAAAATTGTTTTGCCCCTTGACCAAGTCCAATAAGTTATTTATGATACCAATAAAGGAGAGTATTTATAGCTCAGGGTTAAAATGAGGGGCCCTTGGTGCTCTCTGAGCTTGTTTTCTTGCAGAGATTTCATGATCAAAACTAATAACGTCAGTGCTATGATGTTACCTACTTTGGATAATGAAACGTCTGCAAAACAAGCAAGCTAAGAGAGCACCAAGGACCCCTGAACTTATTTATGCTGACTCTATGGCTGGATTCATATAACATACTGTTACAAATAAGCCAATCATATTTTTGCATAGCAGAGCATCTGAACAGAGCATCTGAAGTTGAAGAAAAAAATGTCAGAATCTATATTCTTATACATGGAATGTCAAAAGATAAGTTCCTACAACATACGGTACCTTATTATACCAGATGCTCCTCTCATACTTACCCTGAACTAGAAAACTGAAAACTATAGACAGCCCCAGCTAAACAGAGAAGCCAATTTTGTATCTGACCACTCCTCTTTAGATTTAAATTTTAAAAAAAAATAACACCTATATTATTTTTATAAATAACTCAAGGCAGCCAACACACCTAATTCTTTTTCTTCCTCCTGTTTCCCCCACAATCATCCTGTAATGAGTAGGGTTGAAAGAGAGTGACAGGCCCAAAGACACCCAGCCAGCTTTCATGCCTAAAGTGGGACTAGAACTCACAATTTCCTGGTTAAAGCTCATAGACTTACTTATCAGTTTGATTTTAGAAAATGGCTATATTGTAGCTGAAGCCACTAGAGACAACTTCTGTTCTACCTCCTTTGTTTGACCATGTGTGTACACATAAACAAAATAGTTGCAGCAACCTCAATGTTATAGAAAAGCTCTTCCCTACTATTTTGTGCCAAAAATGGATGAGAGAATAAACCCATGTTAACATATTCTGATGGACCCAGTTTATATGCAAAGCCTATCACAAGGTAATAGTCAGTAAAACAATAGGCATAAAGATGACAGTGAAGGTCCGGCACTATCCTTCTCTGGAAATAAAATAATTTCTGATTAGTTGCCAGTAATATGATATAAAACATACCACTAATCTGGCCAAAGGAGTAGAAAGCCATCATATTATGACAAAGAACTATAAAAGAATTATTGTATGGCCAAGATCCCAACAAGTAAGCATATTTGGACAGATTAGCTGATTGAATCAGACTATGTCTTGACTTATTCAACAAACTATGGGTAATAGCTTATCAGTGTGAACTTGAACAGTGGCTTATTCCAAAAACCACTGTTAAACCATGGCTGTAAACCACTCGCAAGCTGGGTCATTGCTTTAATCATTTTACAATTAAAGGAGTTAAAAAGTTACTTTGAATCATTTACCCCATTTGGTAATTTCCATCGCTGAAAAAGTGAGTTATAGACCAACAAGGAAAACATAGTGCTGATTATCACTAAATGTCTATGGAGATTCTCAGTCATCCAGGTCATAGTTGTCCCAATGGTGCTTTTTCCAGCGGCAACTGGACTTTCTGGTTTTTCTTTGAAGACCTTAAAGACTCTTGAGAGAGCTGAAGCAGCTTCTTGGATGAGAAGCCAAACGTCTTGAAAAAGCACCTTTTCACCAATTGAAAGTAAACCAGAAACATTTTTATTAGGAATTCTCATGAGAAAATACATCAAAGAAATAAAATATCTGATTTTACATATTATAACTGCTGCATGAATAACATACGCACAAAACTGGAAACAGGAAAGGACACCAACAGATGAAGAAGTGATCGGAAAAATTTTAGATTGTGGCGAGATGGACAAGTTAACAAAAGAAATTAAAGAGAAAGAAGAGACAGATTATTATATAATCTGGAACACATGGTATGAATGGCTTGAGACTAGAAATAAAGAACAAAATATAAAGGAGAGAAACTAGAAATGTATAATTGTTGTTAGTTGCGAAGTCGTGTCCGACCCATCGTGACCCCATGGACAACTTTCCTCCATATATAATATGTATATAATAAATATATAAAAATGTATAAAAGTAAACCTATTAGTTTTAGATAATGTAACTAAAGAAAGAAAGAAAACGGGATAAGAAATAAAATAAAATAATAAATGAAATATGCGGGGAAAGGTATAAAAACGAAAGAAGATCACTAAGAAGCGTTGTTTAAAAATAGGTTATATTTATATGTCGTATGTTATGTGTTTGTCATATTGTATGTTATAATATGGCAAATCTAGACAGCGTACTAAAAAGCAGAGACATCACCCTGCCAACCAAAGTGCGTATAGTCAAAGCTATGGTTTTCCCAGTTGCAATGTATGGCTGTGAAGGTTGGATCATAAGAAAGGCTGAGCGCCAAAGAATTGAGGCCTTTGAACTCTGGTGCTGGAGAAGACTCCTGCGAGTCCCTTGGACTGCAAGGCGAACAAACAAGTCAGTCCTAGAGGAGATCAACCCTGACTGCTCTTTAGAAGGCCAGATCCTGAAGATGAAACTGAAATACTTTGGCCACCTAATGAGAAGGAAGGACTCACTGGAGAAGAACATAATGCTGGGAAAGATTGAGGGCAAAAGAAGAAAGGGACGACAGAGAATGAGGTGGCTGAATGGAGTCACTGAAGCAGTAGGCATGAGTTTAAATCGACTCCAGAGGATGGTAGAGGACAGGAAGGCCTGGAGGAAAGTTGTCCATGGGGTCGCGATGGGTCGGACACAACTTCGCAACTAACAACAACAACAAATGTTATAATAAAACAATATTTTTTTTTAAAAAGAGGAAGAAAAAGCACCTTTGGGACATAGTACTGATTACATGCTATTTCTTTAAAGAAGTGAAAACAGGAGTGTTATGTTAGAAGGGAGCCCACAGGAGGCCTCGAAGTAAGGGCTGTCTTTGGGCCAGGCAAGCGTCGTAGGCCTACTACCGGAGAATCGAGGACCGATGAACGCCAAAGGACACGGCCTTACTTCGGTGGATTAAAAAGGAGCGGGCGCTGACGGTTGGCTTTTGTTTTATTTTTTTGCTCAAGGCTCTTGGCAAGAAAAGGACAGAGGCTCAGCCTGAAAGCGGAACAACGCTCGTGTGATGCTGCGGAGGCTGCCTTCCCGCCTTCCCCGCCCCCAACCTTTGGAAAGAGGAATAAACCTTGTTCCACGCTTTCCCACAACGCTGCGGGAATGTTGAACCGCTCCCGGAGCGTAGCCCACAAACCCAGAACCCGGGGCTGGGAATGCATCGGGCGGAGAAATTTCGGCGCGCCCGAGCGCTTCGAGTAAAACGCGAAGCAGGGAAGCCAAACGGCAACGTGGCGCTTTAAGCACGAGAAATGTCAAACGGGCTCCTCCCACATATCCTCTCCCTTCCTCAGCAAGGCGAGTCCCTGCATTTGGTGGCGGCCGGAGAAACCCCGATTCCCCCGCCACGGTCGAGCCTTGCGAACTGTTCCGCACGTAAGCGAAACCGGCAAGCGCGAGACAAATGAGGGAAAACGGGGCGGGGGAGTGAGATTGGAGGGAAGAGATCGGGGGAAGAAGAAAAAAAAAAGGAAGACGGGAGCCACCGAGAGCACGTGACAAGCTGCAGGCGAAGAGGAGGTGTCGCGCGGGCTAGCACCGCGCCTGCGCCCCTCCAGGCGCGCCGACGACGTCACATGGGTGCGTGCGCACGTTTCTCTCCATCGGGTAACACGATTTGGCTGTGAATATAGCAGGAAGGGGGAGGGGGTTACATCGTCCCACTCGAGATCACACGGTAAAAGCGGACGAGGGGGTGGGAGAAGGACACCGGGCCTATATGTGTGGGGGCGTATGTGGGGGAGGGGAGAGGAAGGGAAGGGCGGGAGAGAACTTTTCCTCTGCTTTCCTTCCACCGAGGAGCGAATCGCGCGCAACTTTCCGCGTGTCTCTCATACCTCCTGCTCTCTCAAAGGCTGCCAGCTGAGAAAATTAACACCCGTTTCCCCCTCCTCTTCCCCGCCCCCGCCGTCGGCCACGAGCGTCGTGTCGAAGCCCTCGAGAGGAAGTGGGGGAGGGGCGGGAACGGGCGGGAGCCGCGCGTCGCCTCGCGTGTCAGGGAGGCTCCTCGCGCTACACGCGGAGCGACGCTTTTCGAGGCGCCGTCGCGTGCGGAGCCCGGAGCTGCGGCTGCGCTCCCGCTGCCAACCCCTCGCTTGCGCGGGACGATGGCACCCGGTGGCCTTCGGGGAGGGTAACGTGCCTGTCGTACGCTTGGGCGGCCGTTGGGTCTCGGAACGCGCGCTTCTGCCCTTTTCGGGCCTTCGGGTGTTTTTTTTTTTTTTCCCCTTTCCCCTAAAGCTGGTTTTCCCGCCGTTGCTTTTCCCCGCCAAGCGCCCCCTTTGTTGACTTAGCCGCGGGTGGGGCGGTTTAGCTGTGCGTGGGAACCGCGGGTGTTACACCCCCCCCCCACGGGCCAGAGCTCCGCGCTGCTTTAAAGGTAGGGTTGCAGGAGGCTCTGAGCCACAATAAACGGGGGCTTTCAGTCTAAAAGCACAATTTCACACTCCGTTGGTTTCCTCGGTTTTTAAGCATTCGGTGTATCGTGGCAACTTAGGAAAGAGGCCTTGTGCCCCTAAGCCTTGTGATCAAGTGATCCATAGGTAAACGTGTCCTGCGAGCACAACCATAAAGCGGGGAGGAAACAATACCTGGAGAGAGAGACAATCAGTCCACAAACACTCTTTGGGAGCAGGTGACTTTTCTAGGATGACTAGTGGGAAAAACCCTGCAAACGTGAACCAAAAGTCTAATAGGGTACTGAATCTGGACTGCAAAACACCCGGATGAGCGTGCCTAAGTCTGTAGAAAAAGTAAAATCTATATTTCAAACGTATTAAAATATTTTATTGAGTCCTGTTACTACTACTATGATCTTCTAATATTAGTGGTTCCTATGAATGGTGCACGATAGGAATAATTAACACAATTGGCTCTTTGGCAGTTTTGATACAATGTAATAACATTCCACAAACCATAAGGTTGACTGCTGAAAGTCAACCTTAATAAATGTGCTTTGAAGTAAATGTTTATGTTCAAAGACTGAAGCAAAATAAAGCCTAAGTGACATGCAGAGATTCTGGTGTATCTGTGGCAAATTAAATTATAAACACATGATTCAGTGCAAAGGGCAGATTAAATCAGTGACTGATGCAAGGTCATTCAGTTTTGTGTCTAGGTTTAATGCATAATTTCCTGGTTTCCCTATTCAGTATATCTATACAAATACTTCAGAGAAAAATGATTTTCTTTTATGAAATGAGTATCAGCCTTTGAGTTACCAATTTGGTTTTTCAAAGCTGTAGTATGGGAAGTCATTTCTTTTTTCCAAAATTAGGTATAAAATATTCTACATGGTAGATTTCAAATTACGCTCATCAGTCCAAGTGGCTTATATATATTTTAGTGGAACAGCATTCTGTTGAATTCGAATAGATGATATGTCACTTTCTCTTACCAGTGGAAAAGTCCAGTTTTGAATAGAATCTGACAGTGCTGTGTGGCATGTTCATTTTTTTTTAATGAGGCCATCAAGGTGTGTGCGTGTGTCCGATTCTTCTTGTAATTTGATATATTTAACTTAAGTAATATAAAGTTGCATAAATATATTTTTGGAAATTATTGGTCTTTTTAAAAATGTAACGTTTTAATATGGCTGGCTATTGCTATTTCTGCTTGTATATATGCTGTTTTGGTTTTGCATAAATATTTCAGATGTGCTTTTTCTTTTGAAGATACAGTTCAAGAAATAAAATACATTGGCTTTTATCTGGTTTAACAACTAAGAAAGGAACAGATGGAAGGTGATTGTTTTGCACCTTTCTCTGCTAGTTCATTGCCAGTACATTGGAGAAGCTGACTGAATAGAGTGAACTACCAGTACTTTCAAAGTACCTTCCTTCCCTATATCCCGTGCCTGGTACCATTATATTTAATGTAGTCTTTTGGGATGTTCCTTTCTATATAAATGTTTATCTGGATTCAGCTTTATTTTCTTTACGCTTATCACAAAGTTCAGTGAGCTTATTAAACCATAAATTGTGGTTTACAAACAATAGCTGGAGTCATAACAAATTATGGTATGGCTAGTAACTAAGATTATTTTATTTTATTTATGGATTCATTAGCATCAAATGGAACTTTTGTAGTTTCATTGTACCATTTTGAAAGATGTAATATGTAAAAAGTAACACTGGATCAACCTATGGTGAATAGGTTGATCCCCTCCTCTCTGTGGAGCCCCTCATATATTGGAAGACTGCTTTCAAGTCACCCCAGCCCTTCTCTTCGTTAGACTAAAAACACCTAGTTCCTGCAAATGTTCATTGTATGTTTTATCCTCTAGTCCCCTAATCATCTTCGTTGCTCTTCTTTCCACTCTTTCTAGAGTTAATGTTTTTGTTGTTACAAAGTATTTTCCCTGTGGCTGGCTATTGCTATTTCTGCTTGTATATATGCTGTTTTGGTTTTGCATAAATATTTCAGATGTGCTTTTTCTTTTGAAGATACAGTTCAAGAAATAAAATACATTGGCTTTTATCTGGTTTAACAACTAAGAAAGGAACAGATGGAAGGTGATTGTTTTGCACCTTTCTCTGCTAGTTCATTGCCAGTACATTGGAGAAGCTGACTGAATAGAATGAACTACCAGTACTTTCAAAGTACCTTCCTTCCCTATATCCCGTGCCTGGTACCATTATATTTAATGTAGTCTTTTGGGATGTTCCTTTCTATATAAATGTTTATCTGGATTCAGCTTTATTTTCTTTACGCTTATCACAAAGTTCAGTGAGCTTATTAAACCATAAATTGTGGTTTACAAACAATAGCTGGAGTCATAACAAATTATGGTATGGCTAGTAACTAAGATTATTTTATTTTATTTATGGATTCATTAGCATCAAATGGAACTTTTGTAGTTTCATTGTACCATTTTGAAAGATGTAATATGTAAAAAGTAACACTGGATCAACCTATGGTGAATAGGTTGATCCCCTCCTCTCTGTGGAGCCCCTCATATATTGGAAGACTGCTTTCAAGTCACCCCAGCCCTTCTCTTCGTTAGACTAAAAACACCTAGTTCCTGCAAATGTTCATTGTATGTTTTATCCTCTAGTCCCCTAATCATCTTTGTTGCTCTTCTTTCCACTCTTTCTAGAGTTAATGTTTTTGTTGTTACAAAGTATTTTCCCTGTGGCTGGGTATGCCACATTTGCTTTGCTTACAATTTTGCATTCATTCATAATATTAATAAGAGATGGTTGTTTTGTTTTTCAAACTCTTAGCAATTTTTTCAGAGCTGATTACTGTGGCTTTGTCAACAAATTGGTTTACAAATGCGAAGTATCTTAAGGAGTTTAACCAGCAATTGTCTGTACAGGTAGTCCTCGATATATAACCACAATTGAGCCCAACATTTCTGTTGCTAAGAGAGACATTTGTTAAGTGAATTTTGCCCCATTTTATGACCTTTTTTGCAAGAGTTGTTAAATCAATCAATGCAACTGTTAGTAACATGGTTGTTAAGTGAATCTGACTTTCCCATTGACTTTGCTTGTCAGAAGTTCGCAAAAGGTGTGATCTCATGGCCTCAAGACACTGCAACCATCATAAATATGCCAAACAATTGCCAAACATTTAGATTAGATTAGATTAGATTAGATTAGATTAGTTTAGAACAGAACAGAACAGAACAGAACAGAATAGAATAGAACAGAATTTTTTATTGGCCAAGTGTGATTGGACGCACAAGGAATTTGTCTTGATGCATATGCTCTCGGTGTACATAAAAGAAAAGAGATGTTCATCAAGAATTGTAAGGTACAACACTTAATGATAGTCATAGGGTACAAATAAGCAATTAAATCATATTAGGAAACAGTCAATATAAATCGTAAGGGTACAACCAACAAAGTTACAGTCATACAGTCATAAGTGGAAGGAGATGGGTGATGGGAACTATGAAAAGGTTAATAGTAGTGCAGACTTAGTAAATAGTTTGGCAGTGTTGAGGGAATTTTTTTGTTTAGCAGAGTGATGGCGTTCAGGAAAAAACTGTTCTTGTGTCTAGTTGTTCTGCTGTGCGGTGTTCTATAGCGTTGTTTGAGGGTAGTAGTTGAAACTGTTTATGTCCAGGATGCAAGGGTCTGTAAATATTTTCACAGCCCTCTTTTTGATTTGTGCAGTATGCTGGTCCTTGATGGAAGGATGGTTGGTAGTAGTTGTTTTTTCTGCAGTTCTAATTATCCTCTGAAGTCTGTGTCTGTCTTGTTGGGTTGCAGAACCAACAGGCAGTTAATAGAGGTGCAGATGACAGACTAAGTAATTCCTCTGTAGAACTGGATTAGCAGCTCCTTATACAAATGAATATTAAATACAAAAATAAATTGCAGAAAAAGAAAAAGGAATTAGAAGAGGAAATTAAAAAGAAAGAACAGTTATTGATAAATAGCCCAGGAAATAGTAAAATAAAAGAATCAATAAATATATTAAGAGGTCAGTTTAACATGTTGATGGCAGATCAAGTAGCAATTAATTTACAATATGTAAAACATAATACGTTTAATAATGCCAATAAGCCAGGAAGATGGCTTGCCTATTTAATAAGGAAAAAACAGAAATCACGAACGATTGATAAAATAGAATATAGGGGTAAGGAAGTTTATCAAAAGAACTTGATTAAAAAAGCATTTTTAGAGTATTATAGTAAGTTATATACTAGGGATATGATTGATGATACAGAGATAGAAAGATATTTACAACAACAAAATATTTGTGAGCTTACAGAAAATCAAAGAGAAGAACTGAATCAATTAATTACTTCAGAGGAAATTTTGTTAGCAATTAAGCAACTTAAAATCGGTAAAGCACCAGGTACAGATGGTTTAACAGCTGTTTATTATAAAAATTTACAAAATGAGATGGTTGAACCACTTAAAGAGTTATTTAATAAAATTCAAATGGAAGGGGATGTTCCCCCTTCATGGAGGACAGCCTTTGTTTCGTTAATACCGAAGGAAGATCGAGATGGTATTAAAGAGAATTATAGGCCTATATCACTTTTAAATACTGATTACAAGATATTTGCCAAGATACTTACTAATAGATTAATGCCAGTGATGAATCAAATAATTCATAATGGTCAGTCAGGATTTATTAAGGTAGACAGATGAGATATAATGTGAGGCAAATTGTAAATTTACTTGAATATTTGGAACGAAACAACCAAGTCTCAGCGGCATTCTTTTTTTTTTTTGATGCTGAAAAAGCCTTTGATAGATTGGATTGGTAGTTTTTGTTTAAAGTAATAGGAAAAATGCAATTTGGGGATTATTTTATCCATGCAATTAAAGCAATATATCAGAAGCAAACAGCACAAATAATAGTAAATGGTGGGTTAACAGAAACTTTTAAAATTGGGAAAGGGACGAGACAGGGATGTCCCCTGTCCCCATTACTTTTTATTTTAACTTTAGAAATTCTTCTGAATAAAATACGTGGTTCCGATCGAATAAAGGGAATTAGAGTTAAACATCAAGATTATAGATTAAGAGCTTTTGCAGATGACTTGGTTGTTACTGTATCTCAACCAATATACTCAGCTACTGGTTTAAAAGATATAATTGGTCAGTATGGTAAAGTATCTGGATTTAAGGTGAATCAGCAAAAGACAAAGATGATAACTAAAAATATGAATATACAACAAAAAGAAGAGTTAGAAAGAACTACAGGTTTTGAAATCGTTAAAAAGGTTAAATATTTAGGAATATATATTACAGCTTCAAATGTCAAATTATACAAAAATAATTATGAGGTATTGTGGCAGAAGGTATGGAAAGAAATGGAGAATTGGAAGAAGTTACAACTATCCTTGCTGGGAAGAATAGCGGCTATAAAATGAATGTTTTGCCCAGGTTTCTATTTTGTTTCAAATGATACCGGTACTTAAGAATGATATCAAATTACAGGAATGGCAAAAGGGGGTTAATAACTTTGTATGGATGGGCAAAAAACCAAGAATAAAATTAAAAATAATGCAGGACACAAGGGAAAGGGGGGGTCTTAAAATGCCTAATTTAAAATTGTATTATGAAGCAGTTGTCTTATCATTAATTACTGATTGGATTAATTTAACTGAGGAAAGAGTTTTGAATATAGAAGGTTATGGTTTGTTATATGGGTGGCATGCCTATTTATTATATGATAAGAAAGTAGATAAAATATTTAAAAATAATATAATTAGAAATGCATTATTGAGGGTCTGGAGGAAATATCAATATAAATTAGATGGAAAGATTCCAATATGGGCAATCCCGAGACACATGATAGAAAATATAAATATATATCAAAAGATGGAGGTAGTTACCTATAAAGAACTTCTTTGTATGGAAAAGGGGGAATTACAATTAAAATCCAGAGAAAAGATGGGGGAAGAAGGGAAAAATTATACATGGTTCCAATATGGACAATTACAAGCTAGATGGAAATTAGATCAAAAAATAGGTGTTAAGCAAACTGAGGATAATTTGTTAAAACAAATGAGAGATCAAGGTCAACAGCATATTAAGAGGTTGTATAATGTATTAGTAGAAATAGACTCAGAGACTGAATTGGTTAAGGATTGTATGATTAAGTGGGCACAAAATTTTCAGCAACCAATAATGTTGGAAACTTGGGAAAGAATTTGGGTGAGGAATGTTAAATTTACACAAGCGCAAAATATGAGAGAAAATTTTATAAGATGTTTTATAGATGGCATTTAGACCCCAAAAAGTTGTCATGTATGTATCCTAATGTACAGGCTAAATGTTGGAGATGCGATTGTGAAGATGCCACTTATTACCATATATGGTGGACTTGTAAAAAAGTTAAAGCATTTTGGATTAAAGTATGGTGGATCATGCAGAATATTTTGAAAAAGATTAAGTTTACTCCGCAGTTCTTTCTACTAGGAATAATTATGGATTGTACAGCTATAGAGACTAAATTGATTTTGAACTTAATAACAGCCGCAAGACTTTTGATTGCTCAATATTGGAAGAAAGAAGAATTACCTACAATTGAAGAATGGACACTTAAAGTATCAAATTTGGCAGAAATGGCAAAAATTTCTGCTTACTTGAAAGACTATACACAAGAAAAATATATTTTAGAATGGAAAATGTGGATTGATTATATTCAAAATAAGTATCAGATAAAAAAATATCGAATAGCATATGAGTAAATTTAGGAAATATTTTGTATTAGATATATTTCTGAAGGAGAGGGGAATTGAGAGTGTGATTATGTGTGGAGTGACTAGAGATTATAATTTAGGAATTATTTTGGATTATGATTGTTAGTTTTGATACCCTGCATTTTGTTCTGGGAAGTCGGGGTGGGGGGTAAGGGGGAGGGGAATTGGGGGGTTGAGGGTAGAGGATGGAGTGATGGTTAATGTACAGGGATTATTGAAGATGTATAAATATAATTAATGTAGGGTCGGTCTGCCCAGTTACCATTTTAGAACGGTGGGGAGGGAGAAAAGAGGAGAGAGTAGGAGGTAGGAAAGAGGAGAAGAGGAAGGAAGAGGGGTAGAAGAGGGAGAAGGAAGGTGTAGGGTGGAGGGAGGAGAGGATGTAGATAAGAGAAGGAGAGGAAGGTCTGGAAAGTAGAAGAAGGTAGAAGAGGGAAGAGTGTTAAAAAGGGGGGTGGTGACTGGGCAAGCCCGACTAATTGTATATAACTGTACATTGGATGAGCTGTTTGATATGATTGTAAAAATAAAACTTTTTAATGAAAAAAAAAAAGAAGGATGGTTGGTAGTAGTTGTTTTTTCTGCAGTTCTAATTATCCTCTGAAGTCTGTGTCTGTCTTGTTGGGTTGCAGAACCAACAGCCAGTTAATAGAGGTGCAGATGACAGACTAAGTAATTCCTCTGTAGAACTGGATTAGCAGCTCCTTGGGCAGTTCGAGCTTTAAATTTTATTCACATGACTGTGGGGAAGCTGCAATGGTTGTAGATGTGAAAAACAGTCATGTCACTTTTTTAGTGTTGTTGTAACTTGAACGGTCACTGAATGAGCTGTTGTAAGTAGAAGACAGCTTGTATTTGGTATACTTAGCATTTAACACAGAGGCCAAGCCTAGTCTCCCCTCTCTGAGTTTGTTTGTTTCCCTATGTTCTTCTCTTGTGTACTTGTAAGAAGAAATTTAGAATTTGTTATCTGAACGTAGATAGTTTTGTTAATCTCAAAAAAAACTTTAAAAAGTGTCTAAATGAACGTTTAGGAAACTGGCTTATTTTCACTACACATAATCTGTAGGATTGAAATTAACTATTTTATAATGTTCAATCTAAATGGAAATTAAACTTCTTGGTCAATCTGTGGCTGACCTACTGTAGATGGGGAAAAAAGGACTGCAAGAGGGTGAGAGCCCAGTAAGAGGTTGTGCTTTTTCTTGTAATATTGAACTACTGCTTAGTATTTGAACCAAGACACTGGAATGTGAAACATTTGAAAACAGCCATGTCCTGAAATTTGAGAGGACAGAAGATGGTTTTATTTTGCAACCATATTGTAAACATAAATAAACGTTAATGAGGCCATGACATGGTCTCCTGTACTATTCCCCTTTTTACTTCCTGGTTTCTCTGAATCAGAAGTTATAGCAAATTATAACTGATGAATCAGGGCAAAGGTGTGGAAAGAACTTTTTTATCAGCTTAGTTAAGATCAGAATTTGATACTTACCTATGTTTCACTGTTAGGATGAGTTGCACTGCAGACATTGTCAAAACACACTAAAATATGATCTACTTTACTAAAATATCCTCGACATTTGTTTATCAATTACAGTAACTCTTTGACTTACAACCACAATTGAGCCCACAGTTCTGTTGTTAAGTGAAACATTTGTGAAGTGAGTTTTGCCCTATTTTACGTTTTTTTCTTGCCACAGTTGTTAAATGAATCACTAAAATTGTTAAGTTAGTAACATGATTGTTAAGTGAATCTGGCTTCCCCATTGACTGCTTGTCAGAAGGTCACAGAAGGTGATCACATGACTCCAGGATAATGCAACTGTCATAAATATATACCAGTTGCCAAGCATCCAAATTTTGATGACATGACCACAGGGATGCTGCAACAGTCATAAGTGTGAAAAACTGTCAGAAGTCAATTTTTTCAATCCCATTGTAACTTCAAACAGTCACTAAATGAACTGTTGTAAGTTGAGAACTACTTTACTGTATAGTCACCATTTAACTGAAATAGATGAATCTATTGCAAGTTACATTTATTTTATTTATTCTTGAAATTCATACTTGGAAATAACTTTTCTAGATGTAAGTGTAATAAAAATGCTTATTTATAACCCCAGAAAAGGCAATTGGGAAATGAAAGGAATTATAATAAAAGTCCACAGTTAAATGTTTAACATGCTTGTGAAATAAACATGTTTCCCTTTGTGTGCTTCCTTTCAACCAATTCTGTTCTGATGCATCCAGAGCAGATTTATTATTTTACTCTTTTTTTTGTCATGCTTTCATTCAAATTATTTGATCAGAGAATCATGATTAAAAAAACTAAAAAAAGATAAAAGACAAAATGTATATAATAAAAATATTAGAATTTAAAAACCTAGCTTAGAAAAATACCTTAATTTATGTTCTAAATTAGTTAAAGTACAAAGAATAATAATAATGTGCTAATTGGACTTGTCAGAAGTTAATACCAAACCAGGATATTTGTTCATATTTTTAAAAAATAAGCAACAAAGTTTATAAAATTAATTGATCTTGATTTCTTTCTATTAAAAAGATAATTTACTTAATTTATTTATCATACTTATCTTTTGTTTTCTTTTGACAGCTACATGAATTGACTAATGTTTCCACCTACAGTAGCTTCTGGGAAAAGAAGATGACTGTAAAGCAAGTTCATCAGTACAAACGTCTAAACAATAGAAAATATAAAACAGTGGTTTAGCTTGCCTTTGCAAAATTTCAGGTCAGTTATTGGGCATCTTTTTATGTGGTATTATCTTTAAATTTAGACCTGTTGTATATAGGAACTCTTACATCTTCTCCAATATTTTGTTTTGAACTGAATCCATATAGGAGCTGAGAACCAATACCAGAACAATATAGAGATTGTTCCAGTGGTTCTATCTTACAGGTAGTTCATGCTTAATGGCCATGTTCAGCTACTATTCAAAGTTACAGTCTGAGCAAATGGTACTTATGTCTGGTTTCCCAAGTTATAGACATTACCGTGTGTTCTGTCCCCCTACCTCAGTCCGGGAGGCACGTGAAATGACTCAATTAGCCGGCAATTTAGCCCACGGCAGCTATCAGCTCTGGAAGCAAACCAGCGAGCGTCTGGCAAGGTTTTCTTTTATCTTTCTTGATGCCAGCGTGTCAACTAGGAAGTCAGGAACAAACAGCACTCCAAGCCAAATGCTCAGTCAAATAGTTCAGCTCAAGTTTTCTCCAGTCAGTTGATTTGTTCGTCACGAAGTAGTATAGCAGCCCCTCCTGCTTTTATCCCCTGTGGGGTGTGGCTCCATGATTCAGCACTTTCTAGGCCTGCCCCACCCCTGCTTCTGTTGTTCCCGCCTTTCTTGTCTACAAAACCTGGGTTTTAACCAGGACTGATTGTCCACAGCTGGGTTTGGGAGCATTGCCTGGGCGGGGGGAGATACAGGAGACAGAGACCTTGTTACTTCCTCCACCTGGCCTGCCTCTGGCTCCTGGAGCTGAGCCAGAGAGGCCGGCCCTGCGGAGGGGAGCCCTGATGGCCCTTCCCCCTCACACTCTGAGTCATTCTCTGGCAGGGGGCCAGGCCGTGGGGGGGGGGGCTGGAGCCACAACACCGTGTCCCTGCTGTCATTAAAATTTAAGTGCTTGGGCATTTACAACTCAGAGTGCACTTCATTCCCCTCATTTCAACTTTGAGCTAAAAACGGTCTTTTATATTGGTAATTTCAGGTTATAGTATCAGTAAGACTAATTGTACAGTTTTATTTACAGTGCTGCCTTTTACTGTTCGTTCTATATAATCCCTTGAAGAGTATCTATATATTGCAATCAGTGAAATATTTGACTTCTGAACTACCAACTAGTGAATATTATCTTGCACTGTGTGCTGGTTTTCTGGTCTCAAGTAGTGGTCTTAATTTTGATGTTAAGCCAGAGCTATTGAAAGGACTTCATATTAAAGTTTTTTGACGTACTAAGATTGGCAGGAGAATCCTTTTAGAAACATTTGTTCGTGGAAGATAACATATATACATCATTTGAGAAAATTGTTTCCTTTGCAATTAAGATCATGCTGCATTTTTGTAAAGATACAGTATGATTTATTAAAATTACTGGTGGGAGTTTATCATCTTAATGTTTTCTTTATCTTTGTGGTTGCAGTTGGCATGCATTTGCAGTAGGGACGAACACACACATCCCACACACATACTTTAACTATTTTGTATGAATGTTATTTCATTGATTTTTCTCCCCTGCAGATGATTAAAAATCGATGAAGTTAAATTGCCAGAATTGAGAAATATGGAAAATATTGGGGATATTTCAACTATTCCCATAATGGAGAAACAGCCAGTTAGATTAGGAAACCAAAATACTGGGACAATTTCAGGCACAACTCCTGCTCTTTATGTTCTTGTGAAGCAGAGCACTGGTAAACCTGATCAAGGAACTTTGCTTTCAAATCAAGATAACAGCAGTCTTCTCAGCAGTGCAGCAAAGCCAGTGAAATCTAAAGCAAAGACTTACCTTCCAGCTGATTGCGCTTCAGGGAATATCACTGTTATGCTGGACAACAATAATATGTGGAATGAATTCTATCATCGCAGCACCGAAATGATTTTGACAAAACAAGGGAGACGGATGTTTCCATATTGTCGATACTGGATAACAGGCCTAGAATCCAACCTCAAGTATATCTTAGTCATGGATATTTCTCCTGTTGACAACTTCCGGTATAAGTGGAATGGCTATAGTTGGGAACCCAGTGGAAAGGCAGAACCCCATGTGCTGGGAAGAGTATTTATTCATCCTGAATCACCTTCTACTGGTCATTACTGGATGCATCAACCAGTATCTTTCTACAAATTGAAGCTTACTAATAATACATTGGACCAGGAAGGACATATCATTCTGCATTCTATGCATCGGTATTTACCTCGACTACACCTGGTGCCTGCTGAAAAAGCTACAGAGGTTATCCAGTTGAATGGTCCTGATGTCCGTACTTTCACTTTTCCACAGACAGAATTCTTTGCTGTGACTGCATATCAAAACATCCAAATTACACAACTAAAAATAGACTATAATCCATTTGCTAAAGGATTCAGAGAAGATGGCTTGAGTAGTAGACTTCAGCGTGACGTGAAACAAAATGGTAGCTCAGAGCGTGAAGGTAATAGTGTTACAAGTTCTCCTACTAATCACAGGCATCCCCTTGAGGGGAATATTTTGGATCCATCACAGAGAGAACTAGACCCACCACCTAGTGGGATATGTGACCCAGATCTGGAGAAAGAGTCCCTTAGTCCATATCATGAGTTCTTACGTTTTGCGGAGACAGATGCACATGCAGGTGATGATCAAGGATTAAAGGAAGAAGCATCAGAAAGGTAGGGTTGTGTTTTTTACATAAAAAAATAGTCAGCATTCATATAAAAAATGTTTAAACAACTTATATTGGTCTCCATCACACAGCAGTGACTCTAGACAATGAATAGAGGGTTAAAACCATAATTGACACAATATATAAAAGTAAATAGCTCAAAACAATAATATATGCTTATCTATAATATATGAAATCTAAAAATCATTCCACTCTAAACAATAGGAGACAAGAATTAAACAGATCAATCAGCAGGGCTCACTTAATCTTCTCGCCCAGTTGCCTGATGGTGCATCTAGATCTTCATTCTTTATAGAGGATCAGAGCCATCTGATTTCTGGATGTCGTGCAATAGGATGGATGTCCTTGTTTCCATGCAATGACACTTGTTAGGGGGGACTTGGGGCATGCTAGCCTCATCGATATTGGTGAAGTGAGCAGAGACAACCAAAGACAGGTGGTCCCTCAAATAACCTGGTCTTGTGCCCTATAGAGCTCTTAAATAATAAACTAGCTCCTGAAAGTGCAGTAGAAGCCTGGAGTAGAGATGTTACATCAGCATCCCAAACTGCCCACATTGCTGCATTCTGAACAAGTAGCAGCTTTTGAATATTCTTCAAGGGCAGCTCCATCTAGAAGGCCTTATAGTAATCCAACTAGGAAGTGACCCAGGCATGAGTTACTATGAGTAGAACCTCTTGATCCAGAAATAGGTGCAACTGGCACAGAAGATGAACCTGCAAGAGAGTGTGAATCCAGGAGAACCCCCCAAATTGCCCACCAGCTCTCCTTGAAAGAATGCTGCATGTATCCTAAATGCCATAGTGCAGGACTGTCAGACTGGTAGTCTTGGTACATCAAACTGCGGGCTGGATACGTCATGCGCAGGCCATGCCCATCCCGGCTCCAGAAAGGCAAAAAATATTGTTATATGTTTTTGTTACATGATAAAGTCACGATCTCACCCATGATGCGATCGAGTTTGACACCTGTGCAATAGGGTAAGAACAAGGTGAGTGGAGTAATATTAGTGAAAGTTAGTAAAATACGGAGTGTATACATTTGTGAATTCTAACGATACATGTAAAGAGTTTTTAAAATAAATATTAAATATATAATTTCAGCCAAATAGCTATATAAAACTTGGAATATTCGTAGTTTGGTTAGTGTTGAAAACTTTTATCTTATTACAGTTCCAGCTGAAACGGTATTCAGATTGGATCAGTGCTTCATGTACTACTTTAAACCTAATTTACAAGTTCCAGAATGAATACTTTGGTTCCAAATTATAGATTTATTAATAAAAGCAGTTTTAGAGCTGTGTGGGCTTATCTTTGTATTCATATATAGTGCCTACACAATAGAATTTGATAGTATTATCATATTATTCATTATCTTAATATAATACTATTAATATGCTCCAATATAATTAAAATGTTTGAGTGCTACTTTTGATACCCTCTTATTTCTCCTGTACGCTGCTAAGAGAGTCCAAAGCAATGGGTTGTTAACTTCATCTGATTGGCCTGAGACTGAGTTGAATTTGTTTAAACACGCCTCCTCTTCCTGTTTAGCTCCAGTTTATTAACTCAGTCGGCCATAGAGAGACTACCTCCTTTAGCTCCATTGCTTTCGACTCTTTTACCAGCACTTAGAACTTCAACAAAATTAGAAAAAAATTCTTAAAAAAAGTTTTAAAGTGCCCAATTTTTTTCTCTTCATTGCTGGGAACCGGAGCGGCAGGGAAAGAGGCTCGCGCTTCGCGCGCAGCCCAGCGAATAAAATATTTTAAAAGTAATAAAAATTTAGAAAATCCAATTAAAATAAAGTCTGTCAGAATTCATTTATCACAATAATCCAGAGCTAAATAAATATATACAGCTTTAGGTCAGGTTGATACATCATGTTATATCTTCAACGAATATAAAAATTAGATATAGAAATGGCCTGTATGTAGCCATTTTTTTTATTTCTACTGTTGTTAAAACTGTTAATATAGAATACATTTAAAATTAATTTCAATTAAAATAAATTATTAGACTAGAGGAAGTACAAAGTATCAGTGCTACTCTTACAAATGAAGGTAAAGGATCCTGCAGTACTTCTACATACATGGGCTGACTAGCAAAGATCCTCTGTATAAAAAACAACAAATTAAGGACTGTCAAAAAGAAATATGCAACAAAATGTAGATGGATTATCTTTAGAACATGGATTCCAAGATTAAGTATTATGTTTATCTGGCTTTATGGGAATAAAAATTCATACTTCCAACAAATGGTTGGTTATTATTTATTTTCTACTATCAGCTTTTTTCAGTATATTATATTGTGATGTAACATATTTCCAACAGGAAGTAGAAAATCAAGTTTTCTTCTCTCTAAATAATTATATTTACTGATAAAGAAGAGATTGTTGACTGTAGCATTGTTTGATAGATTGATGCCCTTGAAAATTAGCTCTTGCTTGGTATTATTTGCTTACAGAACTTTAACCCTTTTGTAATACATTAGTCCTTTTTTTTCTTTCCTGCTATCCCTTCCTTATTTCCACCTATCTTTCTTCCCTTCCTCTGACTCCATATCCATACTGAGATTTTGCCGGAAGAAGGAAGGAAATGAATAGCCTGCTTATTTATTTGGCTTAGTCTTCTTTTGGTAGAAAGTGTATTTTCTCTTCACAATCCAAAACTTTTAATTTTTTTAATTTTAACTTTGCTCCAAACAATGAATTTTCTATCCTTGAAGTTGCTATTGAGTTAACCTTAATGCTAATGATTTGTTGCAATGTGTTAGTAAGGGAGAGATACCTAAAGGGGTGGGTGTTTGAATAAGCCAAGTGTACTCTTCATGTCTGTCTGAAAAAATAAAGTGATAGTCTGCTTATTTCTGCAGTTGAGTGTTTTTTTTGCTTTCTTTTTTCAGTCCAATATCTAACCCTTGTCAAAAATGGTCACATGTGACATCCCAGCTTACTCAAGAGGAAGGAATCAACGTGTCTGTTAAAGAAGAACCATTAGATAACTATGAATATGAACCTCTGACTTCCATGGAAGGGGTAAATGTGAAGGAAGAAGAAACCAATAATATTGCAGAAGAATATTTCAACAGTGATGGCTCCATATTGGAGCAGCAGCTGGAGAAATACAGTGAAATAGATAAAATGGATATCTACAAGGAACAACAAACAAACCAGTTGGGTGTTGCCAAAGCAAAAATGCTAAAATTGGATAGTGGTAAGATGCCTGTAGTTTATCTAGAACCTTGTACAATCACCAGGAATATGGTGAAAGTCTCTGTTCTTTCACAGGCCTTAATGAATGAAAGGTCTCCACTGACTCATTCGTTAGATTCTTTCTCTGCTCATTTTGAAAATAAAGATATCTCTAGCCCTTTTGAAGTCAACGAAACTGGAAAGATTACAGCTGATAAAATGGTATCTGAAAACACATCACCGCAGATACCTTCAGAAGAAGATGGGCTAGGGAGAAGTACTGAAACATGCAGCAGATTCAATACAACTGAGAAAGAGACTAGTTGTGATCTCAAGGCCACTGCCACCAGTAGCCCTTCTTTAGCTAAAGTTACCTTCAATGATCAAAATATAAATATGTTGAAGACACATATTTCTGGCAAGAATACGGTTGGCAATCAAAATGTTGGGATGTCAGGCCCAAAGAAACGAGGAAGACCACGGAAATCAAAGTTATCTGAAGCTGGAAGATCACCTAAATACATTGCAAAATCTGGTACAACCAATAATGAAGTCTCTTTGGGAAGTGGTAGTACCCATTTGGATGTTAACCCTGATCTTGAGGATGTGGATGGAATGCTTTTTGTATCCTTTGTATCCAAGGTAAATTTATATCCAAAATTTATACTACTTTCGGGTTCTGTATTATAATTCTTGTCTTTTTCAAATGTAGTAGTTTTAAATTATATATTTAAATCATTTTAAGTTAATGTTAGAGTGTAGCTTTCTGTAACTTTGGAATGCCTCCAGTATAATCCCTGCGCAAACATTTTGTCAAAGTATGTTTTTTATTGTATATAGGAAGCACTTGATGTCCACAGTTTTGATAGAGCTGAAGAAAAAGAATTGCAAAATACACAGAACAATTCACTGGCTACATGTAATCCATGCACTGATTCAGGTAACAATAATGGTTAAACTTATTACCTAATATATATCAAGTTACTAGTATTATCAGTTATAGGTTCTGATTATTAACAAAGAGCAGGATTAGTATCTTCATTAAGTGGGAGATTGATGTTCATAGTATGGGGGAATCCCATTGAACTCAGTCTGGGAATGAATCTTCCAACAGAGGAGGATTTTTCTCAGCGTTACAGTTTGAAACAAAGAAATTGCACCTCCTTATATCATTATCAGTTCTTTCATCTAATATAATTTGTAGTGTAGACATTTTATAACTTTGGTTCCAGGTGGCTGTCTTTCTCTCACTCTACTATGCAGAAAGACATTGTAAGAATCTATGATTCTCCTGTACACTGCTTAGAGAGTCCAAAGCAATGGGTTGTTAACTTCATCTGGCCTGAGACTGAGTTGAATTTGTTTAAACACACCTCCTCTTCCTGTTTAGCCCCAGTTTATTAACTCAGTTGGCCATAGAGAGACTACCTCCTTTAGCTCCATTACTTTGACTCTTTTATCAGCTCATAGGATTTTAAAAAAATTAGGAAAAATTCTCAAAACCTTTCTAAAGTGCTCAATTTGTCTGACTGCTGGGAGTCTGAGCAGCAGAGAAAGAGGCTCGCGCTTCACGCGGAGCCCAGCACCGCTCAGCTAAGCCGCCCGAACGCCGATGACCATTTTTTTCCACTCCAAGGCACTCAAGCCTTGTAGGATTGTCGGATTGAAGACCGGACATCGCTGGACCTACTAAACTAAGTGGAGGCCAGCGGAGCGCAGGAGAAGCCGTGGTGTCAGCTTTGCGCTTGCAGGGGTAGAGAAAGATCTGTGGTGTCGGTTGCAAGCTCCCCCTGCCAACGCTGCGGTGACTAGGTGTTTTTGGAAGCAATGGAGCCTGCTTCGTGCCATTTTGGGGACACCCCCCCGCAACCCGCCCCACGCAGCTTTTAAACACACTTTCAAGCTGTGGTGTCAGCTTAGTGCTAACGAGCCCTTATTCTTTAATTTTATTCCAGGATTCCCGGATCTGGGCCAATAATACTAATTTGTGCATATTTCTGAGGCTTCTTCTAACTACCAGGCCTCTTTTCCAAGATGGCGGATTTCAACAGATCTCCTTTTTCTCACAAGAGCAGATCCAGATCAAAGGCATCTTCTACCAGATCTAAGTCTTCTACTTCTCACCGGACCTCTGCTGCTGCAGAGAGAGATGCCTTAAGAAGGCAACGTGCCCTGGACAGGCAATTTGATAAGGCAAAACAAAAGTTAGCAGAGGAATGCAGGGAAACTTCTGCCTCGCCCCCAGAGAGTATCAGAGTTTCTTCCTCACCTCTGCAGACTGAGGATTCTCCTCTATTGAATCAGCCTGGATGGTCTCCCACTATCCCTAGTGGTTCAGGCGAGAACCAGGAAACAGTTTGTATAGTTTTTGGTGATTTTTCCAGAACCATGCCTGAGCCACCACATCAGGCACCATCTGCCACTTTCACTCCCACAGCTGCGAGAGTCCCCCACAGAGAGGACAGTAATCTTGCCATTCCCCAGGATATACGTCATCTTATCATGCAAACCATTTCTCAAGGCATTGATACAGCCTTCACTCAGAGAGGATTCCCAGCCCCATCTCCTTCGGGCAGCTCTGGCCAAAGATTCCACTCTGAAAGCCACCCATCCAGACAACGCGTGCAGCGTACACGTTCTCCAACCTCTTCTCACCATAGTGAGGATTCCTTTTTGTGGGAGGAAGACATAGCAGAGCACAATCTGTCTGAAGACGAAGAGTCTGCCCCAGACAAGCCTGCTCCCACCGGCCTTTTTCACCATGAGCTTTTCTACACATTACTGCGCAAGGCCAAAATCACGGCCAACATGGGGGTTGCCTTATGCCAATCAGAGGGAGCTTCAGATCCGTCGGACCCCAAAAAATTCCTTTTTACTGAACCAGTTTCAGAGCAACGGGTAATTCCATCACCCAAGCTCTTCTTGGATGTCATCCAGCGTCAGTGGGGTCATCCTAGTGCCATTCCCACTCCTAGTGGCTCAGACAAAAAGATGTACATGACAGATCGGGATCTTGAGGACCCCCTCAAGGTTCCAATTGTAGACACTCCTGTTCCCACTTTGGCTTCTTCCTCCAACATTATACCTTTAGATGCAGCAGAGAGTCTCCGAACTGAGGACCGCAGAGCGGAGCTTTCCACCCGCAAGACTCACCAAGCGGCTGCATGGGCTATCAGATCTGCCACAGCAGCCTCATTCTTCGCAAGAACTTCTTTGATATGGCTTAGACAAATGCAGGAGAGGATTCCTCAGGATGACTTCAGATTACATCAGGACATAAATAAATTGGTTGCGGCTGCTGAATTCACTATGGATGCCACTCTTAAGTCTGCAAAATTTGCATCCCGAGCCCTTGCCTCCAGCATCACCTCCAGGAGGCTGTTATGGCTCAGACAATGGCAAGCCGACATGAAAACCAAATGGCGGTTGGTGGCTGCCCCATTCAAGATTCCTCTTTGGCGAAGCCCTGGATCCTATTTTAGTCGAAGGAAGGGATAAACGGAAGATCTTTCCCTACGTCTCTAGACATTCAGACAGACATCCTTCTCTTCCTTATCGCAGACAGCCTTTTCGTTCCCAGGATCCCGGGTTTCAATCCCCGGCTTATCAACGTTCCTCCCAGCCACCTCCCGACAGGTTTCAGGACAGGCAGTCCTTCCGTGACAGGACCAGGCAATCCCAGACCAGACGCCCCTCCTGTGGACCCAGCTTTCGACCTTATCGCAGAAACAAATGACTATCCCGACCAGGATCCCATCGGCGGTCGCCTTACCAAGTTCATCCCTACTTGGCACCACACAACCACCAACGGCTGCAAACCATCACGCTAGGCCTCTCCCTCGAATTCAATTCAGAACCTCCAAGGGGGTTCATCCAATGCCACATTCCCAAGGAGTCTACTAAGAGGGCTCAAATGGAAGCTGAGATTCAACACCTGCTGTCCATCAGGGCCATAGAACCGGTTCCCACGCCTCACCAGGGGACCAGCTTCTATTAGATTCTCTTCTTGGTAGACAAAAAATCAGGAGGCTGCAGAGCCATCCTAGACCTGAAACAACTAAACCTTCACATCAAATATTGCAGATTCAAGATGCACTCCCTCAATTCAATCTTAGGAAGCATCAGAGGGGACTTCTACCACACCAAAGGACAGGCAGCAGCCATACCGAAATTAGGATTCCTCTGCCCCCAAAGGTCAGAAAGTCTCTACAGTGGTGGTTGTCACCAGCCTTGACAAAGGGCTGCTCGTTTCAGGAACATCACCGTCTTGTTCTCACCACGGACACAAGTCTCTATGGCTGGGGTGCTCACCTACTAGACCAGGTGACCCAGGGTCGTTGGTCACCCAACCACCTCAAGAACGACATCAACTGGTTGGAAATGAGAGCTGCTCACCTGGCTCTCAAGTACTTTCAAGTGCAGCTCTCAGGCCATCATGTGTTGTTGTTGACGGACAACACAACCACGAAGGCCCATGTGAACCGTCGGGGGCACCCGATCCCGCGTCTTGATGAAAGAGGCTGCAGCCATAGGCCTGTGGACAGAAAAACATCTTCTCTCACTACAGGCAGCCCACATATTCGGAGTCGCCAACACACAAGCTGAGCAGGACCACCATTGACCAATTAGAGTGGCAACTACATCCGGATCTGTTTCTCACCATCATGATCAAATTCGGCCAGCCCATAGTAGACCTCTTTGCCAGCCCGACCAACAAACAACTTCTGAGATTCTTCTCCAGGTTCCAAACCCCAGGAGCAGAAGGAACAGATGCCATACGATGTCAGTGGCCCCGGGGCCTTCTCTATGCCTTCCCCCCGACCCCTCTTCTGCCAAGGGTCATTCGGAAAATCTTGGAACAGAAGGCAGAAGTCCTCCTCATAGCCCCTTACTGGCCTCGACGGAGTTGGTTCACGGATCTGGTGAGCCTGTCCATCGATCACCTTGGCGAATTCCACCAGATCAGATTTCTCTACGCCAAGGAGCCATTCTTCATCCAGAACCTCAATGTTACCAACTAGCCGTCTGGCACTTGACCAGGAAATACTGAGTAAGGAAAAGCATTCCATGGGGGTCATCTCCACCCTCCTGGCTTCTAGATGCCCATCCACAACGCGTATTTACGAGGCCACATGGTCATCCTTCCATCGCTGGTGTCTTAGACATCAAATAGACCCCACTTTGGCCTCTATTCAACAGATCCTGCAATTCCTCCAGGACGGATTGGACAAGGGCTTGGCCACCAACACCATCTGCCGGCAGGTTGCAGCTCTTGCCACTGTCCTATTCTGTGATGGGACCTCCACACTTTCTCAACACCCCCGTGTCTGCCGTTTCTTAAGGGGAGCTTACAAACTGCGCCTGCCTCCGGTCCACAGATATCCTACCTGGGACCTAACCCTTGTCCTTCAGATGCTTACGTCTTCCCTTTTTGAATCCTTGAGCTCCTCCAGCCTCAAGCTCTTAACCTTTAAAGTTGCTTTTCTCATAGCCATAACCTCCGCCCGCAGGATCTCCGAGATGGCTGCCCTTTCAGTCAGGAAAGACTTATGCGTTTTTCACTCTAACAGAGTCATTCTCCGTTTAGACCCTCCCTTCCTAAAATAAACACATGCTTCCATAGGTCTCAGGAGATCATCTTACCGGGCTTTTGTCCTCATCCCAAACATCCATCAGAGCGTCGATGGCACACGCTGGACATACGAAGGGCCTTGCGTATTTACCTCGACAAAACAGCTCCGTTTAGGAAGACAGAATCCCTGTTTGTTTCTTTTCAACCAAGGGCTCTGGGCACTAAAGCCTCCCCATCCACCATAGGCAGGTGGATAAAAGCCTGTATTTCCATGGCCTACGACCAGCAGAAACACCATCTTCCAGGCCGCATCACGGCACACTCCACCCGTAGCGCAGCCACCACAGCTGCCTGGGCCATTCAAGCCTCTATCTTGGACATCTGCAGAGCAGCCACGTGGGCCTCTCCTTCGCCCTTTATTAAAAACTACAAGATGGACCAATTTGCCTCAGCCGAGGCCTCATTTGGACGGAGAGTTCTGCAGCGGGTTCTTCCTGTTGCTGAGTCTTCCCAATCTTCTGTTTCCCACCCTAGGGATATTTAGCTTGGGTATATCCCATTGCTTTGGACTCTCTAAGCAGCGTACAGGAGAAGGAACATTGGCTTACCTGAAGGTTCCTTCTATGTATGCTGCGTGAGAGTCCAACCCCGCCCTATTTTACTTATTCTTTTCTCTATACAGGAACCTGGAGGTTCTTGTTCCGTTTCCAGTTTTCCAATTGAGTTCGTCTTCTCAAATACCGCTTCTTCGTTAAGAAACTGGAGCTAAACAGGAAGAGGAGGTGTGTTTAAACAAATTCAACTCAGTCTCAGGCCAATCAGATGAAGTTAACAACCTATTGCTTTGGACTCTCACGCAGCGTACATAGAAGGAACCTTCAGGTAAGCCAATGTTCCATTCCTGCTAAACTTGCCAGGCTGAAAAGTACAATGTAGTGGATAAATTAATATTATTTCATGGGGCCTTGATTGATAAATTAAGGTTATTTTTTTCCATGCAGTCTTCATTTTTGGAGCTAAAATTGTTTGGGAATGTATAAACAAATAAGTGTATTTTTGGCAGATGGTCAAAGAATACAACAGATGGAAAAAGAATTGTTAGAAGATTTAAAATCTTTTAAGTACAAACAAGTAATACATCCAAGTCTTCAAGAAGGTAGGTATAGGTACTGTGAAATACTCCTGATTATTTTTATTGTTTTTATTGTGTAAATTACTCATTTTGTATTTAATGTCATGTATTGAATATGACAACTAGATTGATAAAAATGTAGAGATGTATATAGATTGTCATCATTGTAGTCAGAATAATGAATAATTTGTATCAGATGGAAAATAATTTGGATAGGTTTGAAACTGACTCTTCCTGTACAAAGCTATCAATTGAATATCTGTTTAAAACCAGTTGACTTAATACAAAAATATTCAGGAACTGTACTCTGTATTTCCACTGTACACTTGTTTTACAGGTAGACCTTGAGTTACAAACATTTGAGCCGTGTTGGTGCAGTGGTTAGAATGCAATATTGCAGGCTAACTCTGCCCACTGCTAGGAGTTCGATCCTGACCGGCTCAAAGTTGACTCAGCCTTCCATTCTTCCAAGGTCGGTAAAATGAGGACCCAGATTGTTGGGGGCAATATGCTGACTCTATAAACTACTTAGAGAGGGCTGTAAAGCACTGTGAAGTGGTATATAAGTCTAAGTTCTATTGTTATTGCTAATTGTTTAGTGAGCATTTAAAGTTATGACGGTGCTGAATGAAGGGACTTATGACTAGTACTCAAAAGTTTCTGCTGCTGCAGTGCCCCCAAAGATACATGATGCTGGAAACTGCATGGTCATTTATCATTTAATCACAAAAAAAGAAAAAGATTCTGGATATTTCTAGGCAAATGAGAAGAAAGTTGGAAGCTGGAGAGTAATCCAGTTGGATTCCAGAAACAGAGGAATAAAAATATGCATGTAGAATAAAATTCTCTTGTCTTTTCTCTTGACAAAAACAATCTTAAGAGTTGAAGAATAGGGATAGTATGACAGGGCACTAGGGGCTGTAATCGAATTGGGAAATTGTGAGATTATCTTGTGAAAATGATTTTCTACTTCTGCAAAGTAAATTTGGATCCAAGAAATGCTGACATTGGGAAGGGGAAGGTAAAAAGACAAATATAGATTGATGTCGTCTTAACGTAGATTGTGGCTTCAGCTTTGGTCATGAAATCAGGTGTTTATAGTGGATTTCTTTTTTTCTTCCCTCTTTTCAGTATTATTCTTTTCTCATTAAGTTGAACTCTGATGATGAATTGTATCAACATTTAAATTCAGTATTGATATTGTTTAATGAAACTATACTTAAGGACAGATAGATTTTTTTCTAATAATTTATATTGAGGAGGAAATCAATTGAAAAGTATTGTTTTTCAGCTATATATTCTGTAAAATAAAGTCCTTGCTAGAGAAAACATAACAATGATCTTGATACACATACAAGATTGTTTTAATAATGGTATAAAAATTTCTTCATTCCTTTAGTGGGTTTAAAATTGAATTTTGTGGACCCAACAATGAGCATTGATCTGAAGTATTTGGGCGTGCAGTTGCCATTAAGTTATTCAGAGGAATATGCTTCATGGAAAAATGAAGGAACTGATTCCAATTCTGCTGGTAAGGCAGCATCATAAGGCAAGGATTGCTTAAAATGAGTTGTACAGTATTTCTGTATCTTTGAAGGAGATTTGCAACAATATACCATCTTTTCTTTCACCATCTGTAGATATATTGTTCAGTAAGGTGACTGTTTGCACATTGTATAGCACATGATTTGTTTCAGTTGTAGATATTGGATGAATCATAGTAGCCTGGTTCACCCTTATTAGGTTATAAACCATGGCTTAGTTTAGCTGCTGGGCTCACATTTATATTAAGTTCAGAAAAAAACCAACCCCAGTATGAGATATGTAAGATAATATAGGATAACACAGTCTGCATTTATAATCGGATGCTCATTTTAAATAGTAAATTACAATATTGTCATATTAAACTTCTATAGCATTTGACTTCTATTAAGCTCAGTGATTTAAATGAAAAGATATACTCAATTTGTAATACTGCACTATATTTCCAAAGAAAATAAAAACCCCAGAATATTTTTTCAGAATTTAATATGTAATTGTCTTATTTATCTATTTAACAAATTTATATAGCTGCCCATCTCACAAAACTGGATTATGAGCAGTGTATAATATATAACAACAAGCATAATAAAACACTGAGTAAAACAAAACGATAAAGATAAAAAAAACCTCAAGATAGCAGGAGAAACCATTGTCGTATCATGCAACCATCTTGCCAACTCATCATGAACACCATCTTATAGTAATCCATTCTAGAGGCAACTAGGATAAGAATAACTGAATAAAGCCTTACGGTACAGAACATGAAATTACACAAAAGAGTTGCAGATCTAGAAGGACCACACATGTTAAGTACATAGTAACAGCTATGGTATTTATGTGTATTGTTTCATGTTTTTTAACTTGTTTGTCAAGCAAAATGAACTCACTGTTCTTTTGTTCCCATGTTTCTCAACTCATTTATACTGCCAGATGCTGGACTTCATTTTATTTCAAGGACTGGAAAGACAAATGACATCACAAAAATAAAGGGTTGGCGAGGAAAATTTCACAACTCTTCAAAAAATGAAGGTAAGAGGAAAACTTTTAATGCAGAATGTTACTATAAGAAAATGAAATGAGAGAAGGAATGCATAGAATTTATGGCTTCAAAATGTTCTGTGGCTATAGATCACAGAGGACAGATAATAAAGTCTGCATATATATTTTATATATTTGAAATAAGTTTATTTTTAGAATTTTGTTAGATAAAAAAATATTCAAGATTCCCCCCCCCCATTTAACTAAAATTACAGACCAAAAATGCATTGCATTATTAATATCTGGCTCCCATTCTTAGCTAGCTTACTTTAGTTTGAGGCTTCCCAGATAAATGATGGGGCAACGGTAGAAAGGAAAGCTTAATAGCTTTTATATGGTCTATCAGCTTAAAAGCTGATAGACCAAATAAACGCTTGCCTGTCAACAGATCTTTTAGCTGAAAATTCAAACCAAATTCAGTATTAGAAATTGAGTGACTCAGCAGCAACTCCGATTAAGTTTTAGATAAATATTATACATCTTAAATCTGGGTTAACAAAATGTACTGTGCTCAAATAATTGTGTCATAATGTGATTCATTCTGCTAAGATAATATTTGTTGCAGCACAAATATGTTGCTTGTGATTTGGAAACTGCATAGTGTACTTTAGTAAAATTCCTGTAGTTTTTAACATTTCTAAGCTTAGCTAAGTATTCTGAAATACAATTAATAGAATTTGTGCAAGCATGTTGCAACTTGAGATTTGAAGAAGTCTTAATCTAAAAAGTATTTTTATTGTTATTCAGGGATCATTTTAGAAGGCTTATTGAAGAATCGATCTGCCTTCTGCAGTGACAAACTTGATGAATACTTAGAAAATGAAGGAAAGTTGATGGAAACAAGCATTGGATTTTCTCCTAGCACATCTAGTTCTCCTGTAGTTTATCAGCTTCCAACTAAAAGCACCAGCTATGTGCGGACATTAGATAGTGTTCTAAAAAAACAATCCACTGCTTCTAATTTGAGTTCTTATACTTCCGAACCTCTGGGCTCAACTTCTATTTCTAAAAAGAAAAAGGAGAAAATGAAGAATAAAAAGCAAGCAGTCTCAAAAGGCAAAGAAAAATCTCCCCCAAAAGGCGCAATAGGTTTTTCTGTTGCAAAAAAACACAAATACAAACTAAACTTAGAGGAGAAAGTTTCTAAATCTCGGGCAATTGATCAGACAATTACTGAGAAAGATGCTTTGATGATGTCGGGCACAGAGGGAAATTTGCAGAGCAAACAGATTACTATGCGTCAGGTGCAGCAGCAACAGGGCAGTCGCTTGTCAACTTTATCCAAGACTCAGTTGAAACTGCTGGATCTAGAAGATTGTGCACTGTGGGATGGCAAACCACGGACATATATTACAGAAGAAAGAGCTGAACTATCTTTGACAATATTGTTGACTGCTCAGGTAAGTTTAAACGATGAAAAGATAAATTTTGTCTAATCTGAACAATTTTGTAAGTGATTTCTACAAAGATTACCTTGCACTAGAAAACAGAACATGATTCATGCTTTTGATTTTTAGAATCAAAAAGCATAATGACATTTTTTATCATTCAGCTTTTTGAGTAGAAGATTCTATATTTAGCATTAAAGAAAATATTCCTGCTGAGATTTTCCCTTTCCCTGGAACAGGACAGATAGCTTCATAGAATACTTAAGAGTTCCAAGAAAGCTGATGGGTATCTAAATACATTACACTGGGAAAGGCAATCATATTTCAATGATTAAAATCTACACTTGTTTAATTACCTTGATTTTCTGTTCTATTTGTCTCGTCAGACTCTAGTCTTGCATTATGTTGGTAATTATTGAAGGTTAACAGTGAGCAGCTTAGATTTTATTAAAATGTACAGATAGTCCTCGGGTTACGATTACAATTGAGGCCAGAATTTTTGTTGCTAAGCAAGGTAGTTAAGTAAATCATGTCATTAAGCCCATCTGGCTTTACCTGTTGACTTTGCTTGTGAGAAGCCAGCTAGAAAGGTTGCAAATGGCGATCATGTAAGTCCAGGATGCTGCAACCATCAAAAATATATGCCAGTTGCCAAGCACCCAAATTTTGATCATGTGACTGGGGATGCTGCGTCAGTTGTAAATGTGAGGACCGGTTGTAAGTCACTTTTTTCGGTGCCAGTGTAAATTTGAAAATCACTAAATGGATGTTTGTAAATCGTGGACTATCTGTATAGGTTGTTTTTTGATCTAGAAAAAAATCAAGGAAAATGTGCAGTTTTTGAGATAGTATACACATTAGTTATATTATTCCTATAATTTTGAAATGTAATTAAGCTGATTTTAGTATTAATAGTAGATATTTAATCTGTTGAAGTAAATATGTCAGCGTTATATTGCTATTTTTCTGTAATAGATTAAACCACAACTGCTAGCCTGCTATATAGAACTCTTTGTCAATGATTCTGACATTTGTTTTCATTTGTGGCTTTGCAATTATTTATCTGAATATATAACAAAGGTATATATTAACACTTTTCAGGCTTCACTCAAAAACAAACCTATTCACAAAATAATTAAAAAGAAAGCACCACCATGCAACAATGATTTTTGTCGGCTTGGGTGTATCTGTTCTAGTTTAGCTGTTGAAAAACGTCAGCCAACACACTGCCGCAAACCAGATTGCATGTTTGGATGTACTTGCCTAAAAAGAAAAGTTGTCTTAGTTAAGCAGAAAAAGATCCAGGAGAAGCCTCTGCATGGGAAGCATAAATTATATCGTGAAAGAAATCAGGAACAACAAACAGATGTAATAGCAAAAGATGAGCAAGAAAAAATGAAACTAAAAGATAAGAAGAAGAAAAAGAAGGTTGAATATAGTAAGTATTGACAAGCTGTTTAGTTTGCTAAGCTGTTCAGTAGCTACATCCTTTATTTTTTTCAAACAGATTGTGATATTTCAGCACACGTACATATTATGGAATTGATGTAGGGTATAATTTTTAAATGCAAAAGCTTTTCAATTGTAATCATATTTATAACTCCCTTTTGTAGCTCTGGAATTTCAGTTCAAGAGATGATTTGGCAGTAAATGTAGTGGAAAAGTCAGATGTGATTAGTTTTTTTGTCATAGTAGCTGCCTGATGATAGATTTCGAGGAAGAAAGTATAATCAAAGTAGAAACAACCATGTGGAGCAACACTGGTTAAATTATCCTTTGTCCTTACAGATTTGGTTTTCATCGTTTTCATAGATAATGTTATTTCTAGATGAAAAAATTATATTTTGAGAAGTTGAATCATCATAGATACTTACAAAAAGCTATTTTTTTGTTCTGCTTGTTACTGTTTGTTATAAATGTATCTTAATTTATATTAACCCTACAAGTGTTGAACAGTTTAGGCAATCTGACAAAAGACTTCCATATCACAGATAGGTTTGCCACAAGATAGAAATATCACTGGATGTGCATTTTAAATAGAAAAGGAGCCTTAAGTCATAACTACTGTATTTTTCGGAGTATAAGACGCACCTTAATTTTGGGGAAGGAAAACAAGAAAAAAAGAATTCTACCTCTGCCTACCAGCATTTAGGGTGGCGCTGCTTTACGCTGGCTTCCTCCTCCTACTGCAAGCAAGAGGTGCCTCAGACTCAGCTGGGAAAGAGGGCATCAATTACTGAGAAGTTCTTTTCCGGAAAACTTAACAGGTTGCTCCTGCGATCCACAGGGACTACTTGCTTTCCCTGAAGAAACCCCTCACATGCTGTGCGGGGAGAGTCGGGGCACAGCCTGAGGAATGAGCCTCTACGGGATGGTCTGGGGGTGGGGGAATCTACCCGGCAGCTTCGGTGAACAAGATGGGCCCCACGGTTCACAGCTGGTTCCCCCTCTGGCTGCCCAGCAGGCAGCTCAGGGCAGAAAATGGCCACAGTGACTTCACTCCCCAGCAATGCCTGGGAGCCCCCAAAGTGAAATGTCCCTCCTTTCCAGCACCACCGCCCGTTGGGCCTATGCGATTCTCAGAGGCGCGTTTCAGGCGGCAGCCAGTTCCCCTCCAATGTGCTTCGGGGAACCAGGGAGGAAAGCATTTTCAGGTGGCAGCGCCAGCTGCATGCCATGCTTTTGGATTAGGGGAGGAAAGCACTTTGCATAGCATAGCAGGAAATGGGAGCGGGGGGGTTGATCGGTCGTTTGAAGGGGAGGGGGGAAGATGCATGCTCTTAACTGCATGCGCTGTGGTCAGTGTTGGAGGAGGAGAGGCGGAGGAGCTGGGGGTGCTGATGTTTTGGCCCTCTGCTTCCCCCCCTCAGGCTGCCCCAGATAAGATCTCTACCATCAAGCTGTTTTGAGGAGGTTGCAGATGGCTTTGTAGTACTCGCTAAGCTGGCTCTTCAGCCACAGCACCCGGCACCTCTCCATCATGCAGTCCTTGCAGAGGGCTTTTACTGAGAAAGGAGAAGGACGCCGGGAGGCTGAAAAGCAGTTAGCCTGGGTCCTCCCCCATATATCTTGTAGAAGTAGTCAGCCACGTCCTCCGAAACCTGCTTGACGGGGGAGATTTTATCCAGGTGCAGGAGTTTGACCCCACTGTTCTACAGTGATCAAACGCTTTTCCCACATTGAGACCCACATTAGTACCTGGAATTCATGGAAGCAGCATTCCCAAAGTGTTAATAGAGACCATCCTGGTGGCTAAGTGATCAAGCTTGATTCACATTTATAAGTTGACACAGAGAGCTTTTCTTTGTTGATGCAGGGGAAAGTTGTCTCCAATAGAAACAGGACTTGCCCGACTCTTAGGTTTCCTTCAGGTGGACCTGGACAGCAGAGTGAATGACAACTCATTGTGGAGGCAGGGGACTTCTCTTAGATCTGTATTTTGCAATGAGCACCTGTTCCTTGTGAGTCCTTATGCTAAATGAATTCTTAAAAGGGACAAATTGATATTTCTTCCTGTTATCAATTGCTGGGATTTACCTTTAGTCTTGCAATATTAGCTTCCTTCAGATTCAATAAGAAGATTCCTATTAAAGAATTGTGTATAACAACTTTACTATGGCCGTTACATGATACTGACTTTATATGCTACTATGAGAACTACATAATTGAACAAAAATATGGTAGGATAGAAAATTTATTTCTTTTTCTGTCAGGTCTTCCGACCTTGCTGCTATTTTAGAGTGCAGCTCCTAGCATATCATTCAAAGGTCAAATATGATATAAACTAAATCTGAAGAAACTTGTTCATCTATTTTTTTCCCCTCATTTTATCCCTCTTTCACCCAAATACAAATTGCTTGGACAATTTCTCTGTAGCATTTGATGCTTGGAATCAACTAGTTCTCTATACCAAGTTTTCCTTACGTTTACTTGCAAGAAGATAGTTTACTCTATATATTTACTTTAGTACAGCAATACCTTCTGAAGCTGAAGAATAAGTATACTGCTATGTTTCTTAAAATGCAGTCTAAGGACTTTTTGGGGTCCCCCAAGATTTCATTAGAGGTCTGGAAATCTAAATTGAATACTATCAAAATACAATAATAAAATACTGTCACAGACTCATGAGAAATAGTAGTGGCAGTAAAGGTGTCAACTTTAATTTTTAATATTGTAAATATCACTAAATATAACCCATACACACAAAAGCACCTGAGGGTAGAACAAGAAGCAATGGGTGGAAACTGATCAAGGAAAGAAGCAACTTAGAACTAAGGAGAAATTTCCTGACAGTTAGAACAATTAACAAGTGGAACGACTTGCCTGCAGAAGTTGTGAATGCTCCAACACTGGAAATTTTTAAGAATATGTTGGATAACCATCTGACTGAGATGGTGTAGGTTTTCCTGCCTGGGCAGGGGGTTGGACTAGAAGGCCTCCAAGGTCCCTTCCAACTCTGTTGTTATATATATTATATTAAAAGTTGTTTTGAGATCATTCATAAATTTTTAAAAGTGGAAAGGAGCTCTGAGAAAAAAAGTTTTAAAAACACTGGTATAGTTTAATGCTCACACAAGATTTATAAAAGGGTTGAATGAATAGCAATGCCTTCAGTGTGCTGAATTGCCAACAGAATAACAGAGCTGGAAGGGACCTTGAGGGGCTTCTAGTCCATCTCCCTGCTAAGCAGGAAACACTATACCATATCAGACAAATGGTTGTCCAACCTCTTCTTAAAAACCTCCAGTGTTGGAACACCCTCAGTTTCTGGAGACAGGTCATTCCACTTAATTAATTGTTCTGTCAGGAAATTTCCCCTTCTTACATAATCAGATAAACACTTCAAAATTGCCATGCAACTTCTACCTTTTTTCAAAATTGTGGGGGGGAAATCTTTGTAGGCATCTGATTCAAATGAGATGGAAAAAAGTGAGGATTTGGCTGAAAAGGCAAAGCATGAAGCTTTCTCAGGATGGGTTTAGAAAACTTGACCTTTATTGGCAGAATTATGTGGCGAATTGATTATGTGGAGGAATAAATTCGAGTAACAAAAGAATTAATTTCAAGGATTATTTTCCTGTTTCCTTTATTAAATTTTCTCTGTTTATAGTTGTGGAGGTGAGCATTACTTTTCATTCAGTCCTTGTACTTGTTCATAAAGACTGCTCAGTATTTCTTTGATTGCTTAAGTAAAACAGACTACTACCATAAATAAGTAATTATTTTGCTGAAAAGTCTTATGTCTAGGCAGTACTTTGTGGTTATGGAGATTTTTCTTTGAAAAAGAACTTCATTTTTTCTTAGCTATTTGTGATACAGAACCAGAAAAACCTGTTAAAAATTTTCCATTGTGGGTAAAAAAAGATGGAGAGATGGATCCAGAACCAATTTATATCCCAACTCCATCAGATGTTGAGGCAACAAAAGGTGCAATGTCACCTACTCCAGATATCATACCAACTGATGATAAACCTACACCAACTGAAGTTAATTCAATGGCTAATGGAATCAAGCCATTACGAGTTTATACACCTAGGCCCAATCCAGTGGTAAGTAAAAGAAGTAAGGTTTAAGGCTAAACCAGAAATATATCTCATTCTGCCTATAATGCAAAATAGTGCTCTCTTTTACGAATATATTGGCAGTTTATATAATTGATTTCAGATCTTTATGAAGACTCATTAAATTTCTGACTGCTCCAATAATAATAATCTATGTAACTTTTGTTGGGTAATTTATGATTATATAACACTGCTATGTTGCTACATGGTTCCATCCACTGTTTTTGTTAAATATTGGTTGGAACTACAGTATTTAATTATTTTTATAGTATTAATTCACCTCTCTATTTCTTAATTCTTGCTCCATCTCCTAAAAGTTACTTTGATATTCTTTTGCGTGGTACTGAGAGAGATCATGAAGAATACCTGTTACTTTAATTTTTTGCTATGTACTTTTGCAAGTACGTACTTGCGAACGTACATAATTACCTTTTTTTCCTATTGCAAGTACTGTTGTTTTAAGTCTCTCTTGAATTAAAATTGAAAACAAATAGGAAAGAATGAGACACATGCTTTGAGCATGAAATTTTAAGATGGATGGCAGGATATCCATTAAAACACTGGTTATAAAAGTTTTCAAAAATTATTCTGTACTAATACAGAATCTATAAGTGACTGCATAGATTACCAGTTGAACAAGTCACAGATAAGAAATACTTTTCTCATTAACATTTTCTTTCATATGCGACAAATGTGTTCTGATCACTTTAATTCTCTAAAATGTACCGTATTCACCTACATTTATAAGACTATCATACCCACTCAGGTTTCCCAAATGTATACACTCAATTGGATTTTTTAAAAAAATTAATGCTTAATCCACACTCATTGTCAGACCTCATCTAGCTGAGTTTGTTGGTTTAGAACATTTATATGATCATAGAGCTCAAACAGTCTTGAGTATCAGCACATTACAAATTCACTTAACCAAAGTACAAAGGAAAAATGGCACATACCAGTAAAACAAAGTAAAACGATTAAAAGACGATCAAGACTAAAATATTTTATATCTCATATAATCAGTCACCTTGACCTAAATGCCCGGGGAAAGAACCAGATCTTAACTGCCTTTATGAAGGCCCTTGGGATCAAAGTCAGTGATCAGTGAAGAACATGGCAAAGGGGAGGGCGGCCATTGAGAATACATGCTTCCTGGGTCCTACAGGGTGACACTTTTTCCAGGAAAGGATCTAGAGTGTGACATCTCTGTTGAGGTATGTGGGATGAGCCGGTATTTTTGGGAGAAGACAATCTTACGTATCACCTGCCAGTGGTTGATTGGTTTGTTTTGCTACACATGACTTTATAAATAAATTGCATCTGGAAGTGTATAGGAGCCAGTGCAGTTCATAGAATAGAAATGTTACATGCATGTAATGAGGCATAACTACCTATGCTGCTACATTCTAGGCCAGTTGATTACCCAACTGAAATGATTCTGCACATATTGTTCTTGCTGGGTGCACTCTCACACACATAACAACACATCTTTTCAACATATGTCTATTTCCTTCCTATTTGTACCATTACAGTAGCAAACATCTCTCCTTCCATCTTTATTTCCCCTAGCTTTTTTAGAAATAACACATGGAAAAGATTGTTTTCCACTTGTTCATAGAATTTTTCCCATGGTAACTAAGTATGTAACAAACTGCAGTGTAACAGACTGCAAAGTGAAATAAACAAAATGCTTAAACTATTTTTTTGAAAGATGCATTAAAAGAAAATAGATAAAATACTCTTTGTTCATGCTGTATCATGGCTTAGCTTTAGGCAGTCAGACAGAAAGGCAGTCTATTTTCTTGCTCAATTGGAAACATTTCCAAAAAACATTAGCTATGTTGAAAGATGCTGCTCCTTTTTTATAGTTATAGAGAAAATGCAACAGGTGCTTAAATTGTTCAAATGATATAAATGTAACTTATACTTTTATTTAACTGAAAGCTCATTATTATATGGCTTATAGATTCGAGAAGAAGATAAGGACCCTGTTTATCTATATTTTGAAAGTATGATGACTTGTGCTCGTGTGCGAATATATGAACGGAAAGTACGGGAGAAAAGTCAGCAGGAAAAATGCCTCTGGAATTGTGAAAAACATATTGAAAAGGTAAAGTATTATTGACTATTTTTTAATGTATATTGTTTAAGAAAAATGATAACATAGTGATTGGGCTGACATTAAACTAGTTAGTAGTATAATTTGAGACATGTTCAGTAATGACCAAACCAGATACGAAACTAAATTTAAGGAAAAAAACCTAGATGCAGTATTATCAAACTAAATTATTAATGTGATTTATTGCTGGCCAAATCATTATTTCTTCTTGGAGACTTTGCTGAGGAAATTACTGGAGTTAGAGGGTATAATTAACTATAAAGTTGAGGATGATAACAGGAGGACAATGTGAGGCAAATAATTCCATTTCTCTTCCCTTCAATTCCTTGATCTGTTCTCCCTCCCTCCCAATAATAATTTTGATGGCGAATTTGGGGGCATTTCTGGTGGTTTTAAGGATGAGCGGATTGCCTCCTTGAATCCTTCCACTGCCATTCTTTTCTTAACCTCCTGAAAATACTAGAATAACATTTCTAAAGATTGTAGGATTAGATGCCTCCTATATAGGCTTCCTGATCCATCTTAATTAGGATTGGAAAAGAAAAGTCAAAATAGTTGGGGAGCCAAGTTTCACAGCACAATACAAGTATTATGGCAGGTGAGGGAGTAACTTTATTAACTCCGGTTGTTAAAAGGAAGTTTCATGTGTTCTGTGGGTGATTCCATTTGCATTTGCTTTTCATTCTTGGACTAGAATCCTTATTTCCCCTGGAAAGTTGCAAAATTGTCTGAGATGGCTTTATACAGGAAAATATGTTCCTAAACATAAATTATGTGTTCATAAATGTATTTTTTAATGTTTTCATTGCTACTTTGTTTTATGTTACGTCTCACTTGTCATTGAACACAGTAAGTCATCTGTATGTGCATGTGTAGTGTGACTATATGTACATACATATGGAATAATACCTAGAATTATATGCACAGTAATTTTGCAAACTAATATTTGGATTGTTTAATTCTACTATTCGTATTTATAGTGTGTGGCCATCTGAAGCATTTTATTTGCTTTTATTAGTTTTCTGCTACTACTGTTTTTTGCCCAGAAAGCTTACTTTATTAATTAGAAAGTTGAGAGATTAAAGTATTTTGACTACATGTAGCCTTGTGAGGCGATAACTAAAAATAAATATGATAGTACTCTTCAGTATCCTGTAAGTATGTAATATAAAAATAATCAGAGGACTAGTTCTGTCTTCTTCCAGAAGACAGGGCATGAAATAATGAATTCAAGTTGCAGGAAGTAATATGTTAGAAGGGTCCTTTACTGGATGAATTCAAGAGAAGCGGGACAGTCATCTGTTTGGGATGCTGTCGTGTCCCACTCCTCCGCTAACGGCCGGGTCAGGGAAATCCGAATCAGGCTTGCCTCTGCAGCTCTGCCCAAAGTCCTAGCAAAGTCCTCAGAGCAGGCAGGAGACCAGTAAGTGACTTCAGCAAGATAAGTTCGACTTTTGCCTGACTCAGAGACTGCCAGAAAGCAGATCCTTTATATAGGCCATGGGGTGTGGCTCCATGACTCAGCACTCATTAAGGCCTGCCCCTCCCTTCCTTCTGTTGCCTCCGCCTCTCCAATCTTCTGATGCGAGGATTACTCCAATCAGCTGTTGTTGGGAGTAAACCCTCCTCAGGCTCACCTGCTGTGGAGGAGGGGGAGGGGTCTAGCTGCTCCGTTTGCCTGGGCATGGAGTCAGGGCTGGGGCAGGGAGGTGCTCCTTCTTCCAGTTTGTCTGGGCATGGAGCCAGGACTGGGGCCGGGAGGCATACATTCCTCCGTGTTCGGGAGCAGATAAGAAGGCCCCGGCTGCTCTGAGGGCGGGCAAGACACAACAGATGCTTTAATTTGGATTCCTATACTAAGCAAGAGATTGGCCTCAGTGGACTAAATGGCCACCGCCAAATTCCATGATTATGGGAAACAAATATTTTCCAGTTTTAAATTAATATAAAGCATATTTTTTTTCTTGAATTAACAAAAAGAAAATCTTGCCACCTAGATTTGTCAACATGGGCTTTTTGGGTTTTCTAATATTTGTCAGTGGTTTAGGACATACATGAGCAAAGCTTCTGCAACTCTTAAGATCAACTGTACCTTTTCCCTGGATTTCTAGCATCTTAGATAATCTCAGATGATCTCAGAAAACTAAGCTGTTAGATCTAATGAGTGGGTCATCACTAGCACATATCAGGGCTATAGATTACAACCATTTTTAGCAACTGTTCAAAATTATGTTGGTGCTGAAAAAATGGACTTGCAACCCGTGCCTGAAATTACAGGGGAGGGGAAGATTTCTAACGACAGAACAACTTTAGCAAAGTCAATGGGGAAGCCAGCAAGGAACTTGCACTCTGGTAAGCCACCACCCCCTTCCTGTGCATCATGCTGCATCCTTCTTCCTTGCCTCTCTGTACTGGCATGCATGCACCTGCATCATCCCTCCCTCTCACTTGCACAGGGTCTCCATTGGGGTTCCTAGGGCCTCCTTCATACCTCTGCGGCACCCTTGCAATCCTCACCTGGGACTCTCAGCACTTCCTGCTTAATGACCTGCACATCTTGCAGTTAGGGTGGCAATCAAGATTACATTTTATATGATGTAATGCTTTATGAGCATATCATTTAGTCACACAAAGTCCATTTGCCATTGTAACTCGAGGACTACATGTATTATCCAAAACTATGTGACATGTAATCTATCCATCAGAAAACGGGCAGTTTCTAATTTTGCCATATATGGCTCAGTCTGACTATGTCTCTTTTTGAAATACTGGCATTTAAAGATTGATTTCAGATAAGTATATTGGGAAAGAAAATTTTCAATTTATAATCAGATTTTAAATATATACATATATATAATTCTATATTGTTTCCAGGAACATGATGCAGATCCCCAGCCCCTGAAAATTGAAGAGGATAAAGACCCTGGAGGTAAAATTAAAACCTGATCTTAGTCATCAGGTTCTTTGTGTGATTAGTTCAGTCACATAGAATTAGTAGAATATACAGGGGAAAAAAGGCAGATGACAATGAAATAGGTAAGGCCAAATTTTTGCAATCTAAACAAAATTGAATATTTTCTCAAAGGAAGAAGCAAAGCAGAACTAAACTGAGGCAACGTAGATTATGAAAAACAATGTTCCGGAGGGGGAGTGGGTAGATTTAATTCATATTCCAATTGATTTGTCCTGTCTTAAATGCAACTACATTAATATTGACCTAGACCAGTGATGGCTAATCTTTTTGTTGTCGTATGCCGAAGGTGTGTGCATGGCGGCGCCCATAATGCAATGCGTACTCCCCTGCGTATTTGCGCACACTGTGCTACACATGTGTTCTGCCCCCCCTGCGCCACGTTTTGTGCCTGGAAAGCTCCTGCACCAACCTTTGCCAGTGCAAACAGCTTGCAAAGCCGTTCCAGCGATGCTGGACACTTCCCGGAGTGCGAGGCTGGCAGCAGGAGGAGGCGCCGCCTCTGCCTTTTCAAAGAGGCAGCGGCAGCAGGCCGTTCATGAAGGCAAAGGTTGGTGCAACCCTGGGGCAGCTCGCCTCCCCAGCGGTGACTTCTCCTTCTCCTGGCTGCTCCTGCATCCCGGCCGGAAGCGGCAACGCAATAGCTACTGCTGCCGGGGACGAGGGGGTGGCGGTGGCAAGAACATGTGGGCTGGGACTTCCCTCCCTCCCCGCCCTGCTGCCCCATGCACCTGAGCCAGCTGGTTGCTCCTGCCCTTCCCCCTGCAGCTGCTGCTGCTCTTCTGGGGGCTTGCTTCCTTCCCCCCACCCATGAACCACTTCAGACTCACGCCAAATTAGGCGGAGGGAGGGGGATAGTAAAGAAGAGGCAGTGGCCAGGTGTACAAGGATTCCCAACCCTTCTCTTAAATGGTGCCAGCTGATGGGCTGCACCAAAAACCAGCGGTGTGAAGAATGGAACAGCCAGTGGTGAAAGGGGAGAGCCGCCGCTGTTGCTATCTCATACTTCTTTTTCTCTCTCTGGCATTGAACCCGGCCGACTTGCTTGCCCCCAACCACACTTGCTTACCCTGTTCGTTTTCATTTAGCTGCCACTCAAACTCATCAAAGTCCAACATCGCTAGGGAAGGAGCAGCAAGGGAGGCAGCCAGCCGCCCAGGCAGCAAATGCTGCCCTGCTGCCCGGTGTGTCCAAGCCAGCAGGACGCTCTTACCCTTTCCCCTGCAGTGGCTGCTGCTCTTCTGGGGCAACAGGGCTACGCAGGAGGAATGCTGGAGATAACACGCGGAATTGGCGGGGGGCTGTGCGGGGGCCGGCTGGCTATTCTGGGGCGCCCAAGCTGGCCAGGTGTTCCGGACCACCTGGGGCCGCGCAAGAAGCTTGCTCAGGCAAGGATGGAGGGAAGCCCTGGCCAGCCCTTCTCTGGCAGGGAGGGAGGGAAGCCCCAGCTAGCTCTGTTCCCCTAGGAAGCAACGCCGGGATCCCCTCTACGCATCTTTTGGTATATGTGCCCGTTGTTCTTGCTGTTGCTGGTCTATATGCATGCCAGAAACCAAACGCCAAGAGGCCAATGTCCATGCGTGCACTGGAAACAGGAAGATCATCTTCCTGGAGTAAGCATGTGCAATGGGTGACTGCTGTTCTGGTTTCCGGCACACCTTTGCGCATGAAACCAGCTGGCTGGCGTGCTGGGACCCGGAAGAGCAACAGGTAATGGCTCCATGTGCCCGGAAATACAGCTCTGCGTGCCATTTTTGGGAAGCATGCCATAGGTTCGCCATCATGGACCTAGACCCTCAATGGTGAATAATTCGTTTTTCTTTATATAACATTCCTGCATCACTCTGGATTGTTCTCTGTGTAGTTCAGAAATAAAAGTCACAAATATGAATTAAAGTTTAAATATATAATGTTAATCATTGCAAGGAATTGCATAGGAGACCTCTTGCAATTCTGAAGATTGCTTAATAGATTATTAAATAGTCCTTGACTTGTGATGGCAATTGGGACTGGCATTTCCATCGTTAAGCAGTGTATTCATAAAGCTGTCCTGGTTAATTGAATCTCACTATCGTTAAGCAACATCTGCTCCCAGACTCCAGCCCTTTCTAACTGCGTGATCCTGATACAGATAATCCTCAATTTACAACAGCTTATTTAATGACTGTTTGAAGTTACAATGGCACTGAAAAAAGTGACTTATGACCGTTTTTTACACTTATGACCATTGCAGCATCTGCATGGTCATATAATTTACATTCGGATGCTTGACAACTAGTTTATATTTATGACGGTTGCAGTGTCCTGGGGTTATAGGATGCCTTTTGTGACTTTCTGACAAGCAAAATCAACGGGGAAGCCAGATTCCTTAACAACTGAGTTCCTAATTTAACAACTACAGTGATTCATTTAACAAAAGTGTCAAGAAAAGTCATAAAATGGGGCAAAACCCACTTAATAAATTTCTCATTTAGCAACATAAATTCTGGGCTCAATTGTGTTGCAAGTTGAGGACTACCTGTATTGTTTCAATCCCTTGGGAGTTAGAGGGGGTTGGGCACAAAACCAACTCTCCAATCCACAGGCAGCCTCCCACTTAATTTCTGCTCTGATTCCATCTCTCAAATACTCATCTTTCTGAACTTTCAGTCCCTTCTCTCAGTCCCCCTTTCATGAACGATCCATCCTATCCTCTCAGATTCACAATCCACCGCACTTTCAAAACTTTCCAACCTAACGGCCAACTGCACAGCAAAAACATACCATACCAAAACACCTCAGGCCACACCATATAGTGCCATATAACAAGACTTCTGGTGGCACCGTAGGTGTTGAAGATGGTCTTTTCAGACCGCCAGCTCCGCGATCGTGTAGAGCCGTTCAGACAGCGAAAATCAGCTGTCTGGCGGCTCGGAAACCTTTCCCTTGGGAGAAGAGGGAAAGGTGAGCAGTTGGGCGGAGGTAGAGCTCCCCAAAAAGTCCCAGGAATAATTCTGGGGCTAGAAGGGTGAGAGCTCCCTGAAAAGCCCAACAGTGCTCCGGATCCGGGACATTTCTGCTGTTAAGCAGAACAAAACACCACGACCACCTCTGCTTCAAGATGAAGATTTAATTTGATTAAAGCAGACAGAGCAATGACAGGAGTGTTGGCAATGGCAAGTACCAGACCTTAACTCGGTTCCCAGACTACATTTAAGAAGAACAAAGGAAATGGTGCCTGCATTTAAAAGGGTGTGAAAGTGAAACTTAAGGAAGTCTTTGTTAACATTATTGCGCTCTCAGTCTTCTTTAAACTTGCCGGATTTTACATTTACATGAAGAGATTTTAAAGTGAAAAGTGGAAGGACTATAGAATTGATTTACCTTACCCAAATACAGAGTTTATGAAAAGATTTGAAGATTTATTGAACTTATTGAGACGGTTGTAAGGTATAAAATTAAAGTGAAAAATGGCTTCTAAGCAAACAAAGCTTGGTGTTATTAAGGATGTTGGGATATTGCCAGTTCAAATGCAAAAGCTACAAGAAGATTTGAAAGGATTTTTAAAAGGTCTTTTAGAAGAAGCTCTAGACTTTCAAACCTCTGTTATAGATCAAAAATTTATGGAGCTTGAAGAGGAAATATCTCAAATAAAAGACATTATTGAAACTAGGAATAAGGATATAAGGGAAGATGTGGTGGCAGTATTTCAAAGATTGTTTGATTACACGGTTCAGTTGGATGGAAGAGTGGAAGAAATTAATCAAGCTAATGTGAATTTGGAAAATAAAATAGAGGAGGTCCAGACAAAGATGAACAGGGCAGATGAAGAGTTGGTTTTGCTGCAATATAGATCGATGGAGTTTGCCCTGAGAGAGAGAGGTCTCAAAGAAAATAAGCGCGAGAATCTAAAAGATATTTTTGCAGATGCTTTTGCACATATATTTGGAGAACAACCAGCAGAATTTGTAACTCAAATCGAAAAAAATTATCGTGTTAATTCCTGGGTTGCCAGACAGAGACAGTTACCAAGAGATGTTATCTATTTTACAATTAGGAGGATTCGGAATGAAATTTTACAAGTATCTTATAAAAATAAAATTCAAATATCAGGACAAGAGATATTAGTGTTCAAAGAAATTCCTCCTAAAATGTTAAGATCTAGAAAGGAGTTTACTTTCTTGGTGGATGAACCTAGAAATCGTCAGATTCAGTATAGATGGGATGTTCCAGCTGGACTAACAGTAAATTATAAAGGAGGAAAATATCGTCTTAACACAGTTTTTAAGGCAAGAGATTTTTATACTAATGTATTAAAGGCTGGAAGTCCACCACTGTTAGAAATTAAGATGGGAAGTAAAGTAGAGATTGGAAAAAAATGGGAGAAGGAAGTAAAGCACACACAATTTAAAGTTGGGATGGCAATTGCTGAAGAAGAAACACTGGAAAAAGGGGATTTAAATGAGCAAAGATTGATTCGAATAGATATTAAACAAAAAGAACAAAGAGTAAAGAAGCAGCAATATCAAGCGAAAAGAGTTTCTTTTTATGGGAAAGGGTAAAATCATAACTGAAATTTTTGAATATATTTAAAAAGTATTGTGTATGTGTTTAAATTTTGAAGAAGTATTAGTAATGTTATTTGATTTGGGAATATAAGGTGTTGATAAAAATAGAATAAGGAATGGAATTAGTTAAGTTTTATAAAATGTTTTGTAGATGATCTGGAATTTAAATGCAATGTTATTTGATTATATATGGTGGATTTGTTAAAAACTAAGTTATTCTGGATAAAAATTGATTAGGGGTTATATAAGGTGTTGATAAAAATAGAATAAGAAATGGAATTAGTTAAGGACTGTATGATAAAAGGGGAAATTGGGCTAAATGTTAAATTTATATAAGTTAAAAATTTAAGAGGAAAATTCTGTAAAAAGAGATGATATCTAGATTCTAAATACTGGTGTGTATGTATTTGAAACTATAATTTAAATGTTGGAGATCTGGTTGGGCTGATACTATGTATTATTGTATATGGTGGATATATAAATTAGGTGGATTATACAAAATATCTTGAAGAAGAAGATAACATTTAATTTAAAATCAAATTAAATTGATTTTAAATTTAATATTAGTAGCTAGATTACCGGCCGCGCAATATTGGAAGATAGAACATTTGCTTATCATTGAAGACTGGATGCTAAAAGCAGTGAACTTACTGGAGAAGGCAGAAATCTCAGCGTACCAGAAAGACTATCCACAAGAAAGATGTATATTGGAAAGGAGAAGATGGATCGACTATTTTTAAAACAAATATTGAATTAAGAACTACCAAATAGACTATGAATGAATAGAACGTACTGTATATTTTCTTTTTTCTTTTTTTCTTTTTCTTTTTCTTTACTATGGAGAAGGGGAGTTAAGGTTCTAGGGGATGGATGGGAGTCTATGGATAGTTTGTGTATTCTAGCTTATGATTGTTAGATATTATACCCTGTATATTGCTCTGGGAAGTCTGGGGGGTGGGGTGGGGGGATTGGGGGGAGGGGGGAGGGGCAAGGGGGAGGGTTGGTGGGAGGACGAGGGGATGTATGGGTAAATTTTTTTTGTAAAACTTTATACGCCGGACAAGACGCCTAGAGAGTTCCTGGAGGTCCAGCCGTTCAGAGGCTGATCGGACACTAGTTAGATCCTATACTAGGACCTACCTAGTGGCACTGAGGGAAGCGAGGCGTTGCTACTCCTCCTCCCTCATTGCGTCGGCAGATAACAGCCCAGCCGCCCTGTTTCGGGTGACCCGTTCCCTCCTTCACCAGGGGGAGCGGGATGACTCGTTGCAGGGACGTGCTGAGGAGTTTAACGGTTATCTATACGATAAAATCGTTCAGCTTCGGGACGGTCTGGACCAAAATTGCGGTGATTCAGACGGGGCGTCTGAGGGCGGTCTTGGTGATATTGTCTGGGATGAGTTTGACCCTGTGGCTCCCGAGGACATGGACAGGCTGTTGGGTAGATTGAATGCCACCACGTGTTTACTGGACCCGTGCCCCTCCTGGTTGGTGCTGGCCACTCAGGAGGTGACACGAGGCTGGCTCCAGGCGATTACGAGCGCTTCCTTGTTGGAGGGAGTCTTTCCGGCCGCCTTGAAAGAGGCGGTGGTGAGGCCCCTCCTCAAGAAGCCTTCCTGACCCGCTGTTTTAGGTAATTATCGTCCGGTCTCCAACCTTCGCTTCGCGGCGAAGGTTGTAGAGAGTATGGTGGCATATCAGTTTCCCCTGCACCTGGATGAAACTGTCTATCTAGACCCGTTCCAGTCCGGTTTCCGGCCCGGTTACAGCACTGAGGCGGCTTTGGTCGCGTTGGTGGATGATCTCTGGAGGGCCAGGGATAGGGGTTGTTCCTCTGCCCTGGTCCTATTAGACCTCTCAGCGGCTTTTGATACCATCGACCATGGTATCCTGCTGCGCCGGTTGGAGGGATTGGGAGTGAGAGGCACCGTTTATCGGTGGTTCTCCTCCTATCTCTCCGACCGGTCGCAGACGGTGTTGACGGGGGGGCAGAGGTCGACCCCGAGGCGCCTCACTTGTGGGGTGCCGCAGGGGTCGATTCTCTCGCCCCTTCTGTTCAACATCTATATGAAGCCGCTGGGTGAGATCATCAGTGGTTTCGGTGTGAGGTACCAGCTGTACGCGGATGACACCCAGCTGTACTTTTCCACACCGGGCCACCCCATTGAAGTGCTGTCCCGGTGTTTGGAAGCCGTACGGGTCTGGATGGGGAGAAACAGGCTCAAGCTCAATCCCTCCAAGACAGAGTGGCTGTGGATGCCGGCATCCCGGTACAGTCAGCTGAGTCCACGGCTGACTGTTGGGAGCGAGTCATTGGCCCCGATGGAGAGGGTGCGCAACTTGGGCGTTCTCCTGGATGAACGGCTGTCTTTTGAAGATCACTTGACGGCCGTCTCCAGGAGAGCTTTCCACCAGGTTCGCCTGGTGCGCCAGTTGCGCCCCTTTCTAGACCGGGATGCCTTATGCGCAGTCACTCACGCCCTTGTGACATCTCGTCTGGATTACTGCAATGCTCTCTACATGGGGCTCCCCTTGAGGGGCATCCGGAGGCTTCAGTTAGTCCAGAATGCAGCTGCGCGGGTGATAGAGGGAGCCCCTCGTGGCTCCCGTGTGACACCTATCCTGCGCAGACTGCACTGGCTACCTGTGGCCTTCCGGGTGCGCTTCAAGGTTTTGGTGACCATCTTCAAAGCGCTCCATGGCATAGGGCCGGGCTACTTACGGGACCGCCTACTGCTACCGAATACCTCTCACCGACCCGTGCGCTCTCACAGAGAGGGACTCCTCAGGGTGCCGTCAGCGAGACAGTGTCGTCTGGCGACACCCAGAGGAAGGGCCTTCTCTGTGGGGGCTCCCGCCCTCTGGAACGAACTCCCTCCAGGACTTTGTCAACTTCCGGACCTCCGAACCTTCCGTCGCGAGCTTAAAACACACTTATTCATCTGCGCAGGACTGGATTAGATTTTAAATTTGTTGGTTTTTAATGGGTTTTTATCATTTATATTGTTTTTAATAATCTGGCTTATTAGAATAAGTTTTTTAATTGTTATTTTAGTCTGTATTTATATGTTTTTACTTGCCTGTGAACCGCCCTGAGTCCCTAGGGAGATAGGGCGGTATATAAATATGAAAAAATAAATAAAAATAAATAAATAAATAAATATATATATATATATATATAAAACAAAACGTGTCTCTGTTTTTATATCTCTGTACATATGTTAAATATATACAGAGTACAGGTAGATCTTGGTTAAAAGTGGTAATTGGGGTCAGAATTTTCATTTAAGTGATGCAGTTGTATAGCACAACATCAAATGACCGCATTGCATAGCAGTAGCAGTTCCAGTTGCTGTCATTAATTGAGCAGGCTGCAAAGTGCCCAAATTTTGATCATGTGACCACAGGGATGCTGTATGATTCTAACTTTGAGGGTTTGAGCATAACTACAATTTTTTCAGCACAGTTGTAACGGTTGCTGTTTGTATGATCATTAACTAAGGACTACTCTGTACTACCCCAATTCGATCTGAGGCAGTACAGCTTACTGTAACACTGTAACAACTCTATTTTTCGGAGTATAAGATGCACTTTCCCCCCCAAAAAAAGAGGGTGAGAATCTGGGTGCATCTTATACTCTGAATGTAGCCCCGCCTAGCCTCTCAAATGGAGGTTTCAGAGGCTGAAAAAAGCCTCAGAAATGAAGCTTCAGAAAAAATCCTCCAAATGGAGCTTCAGAAAAAAAAAGCCTCTGAAATTTTGAAGTTTCAGAGGCTGAAAAAAAAAGCAAGGCACAGAGCTCACAACCAACGAACCTGTTGCTAAAATTCACCTCTGGGAACAGCTGATTGGGGGTATTCCGGGAGGCCAATGTACCCGCCAATCACCTTTTTTTCTTATTTTCCTCCCCAAAAACTAAGTTTTTTTATACTCCAAAGAATACAGTAATTTTATGTTAACTCAGTGGCAAAAAACATTGAATCTGTTAAAACAGAAAATAAGTCTAGAATTTAAAATACTTGTTACATGAGTTGAATCAGACAAAATGATAACTAATTTAGTTTTACATTTCAGTTATTTTGTTAATAGCAAAGTCTAAATTTTAATGAAAAATGTAAAAACTATATCCTGCACATGTGTATGTGTATTTATTTATTTACTTACTTACTCACTTACATTCCACCTTATATACCACCTTTATTACTTTATTATAAACAAGGTAGCAAATACTCTAATACTCCTTCTCCTCCTCTTATTTTTACCACAACAACCCTGGGAGGTGAGTTGGTCTGAGAGAGTGACTGGAGTAAGGTCAACCCACCTGTCTTTCATGGCTAAAGCAGGACCTGAACTTACAGTCTCCAGATTTCTAGCCTGATGCCTTAACCACTTAGACCAAACTCTCTTTTCTCTCTCTGTCTCTCCTGCCGTCCCCTGCAACAAGCCAGTTGGTTAATTACTGTTGATCTGGAAAAAAAAGTGGATACTTCACTTAGGGAAAAACACTAGAAAAGAAAGAAAAATCACATTGAACAATAATATTTGCATTTCAGATTAGAAGTATAGCCAGTTATGACTGTTTCTATTAACCCTGTTACTTTATCCATATTTTTCAATTAAAATAATATATCATGACATAGGTTTAACTACAGCCTTAATGCAAGATTTATATAAATGTAGCTGATGAATGGAAAACACTACTCTGCTTCTGAGTATCTCTAGCCAGAAAATAAAGTTTTCGCAAAAAAAAGTATTAGCAAAAGTTCAAAAATATCCTACAATTCTTAAATAATTTTGAAGGGTAAAATTCACAATTGCCAGATAAAATCTAATCAGATACCATCATTGGCAGTAACACAAACTTTATATAATTTGGGAAATTTGAAAGAGTCAATAATTATATATTGGTATGATAAAATATGAGCAACAAGAATCATAGAAATGTTGACAGAAAATTAGGTTAGCAGAAAGTATGATTTTTACTAGATTGATTGTTTTATAGCATACATTTTCTAAGATTTGTTATCTCAGTATATTAATAAATATATATCCAATATAAAATTCGAATGTGTTTAGCGCCTAAATATTGTAGTTTTATTATTAATAAAGTATGATACTGTTACTTAGATCTGTTTCTTTTGGTATTTCCCCTTGTGACTTTTTTCATGTTGACGAAAATAACAGAACAAGTCCAAGTTAAATTGTAAGTTGTAAAGTTGCAATATTTCAGAAACCTTTTTCCATTCTTTCCTAGAGAAAAGCTGGTGGTTTTCCTGTAGTGCTGGGGATCCATCTACTTCTTATGTACATCGTATTACCCCAGATGGCAAAAACAAACTAATTGAGATTATTTCTGATTGCAACTGGGAGGAAGATCGCAAAGAGATCTTGAATATCTTATCACAGCATATCAGAAATAAGATGCCTAAATTGCTCAAAGTGGGCCATTTTATTATTGAGCTAGAATCTGAAACCAAAACCTGGGATGAAAAGCACACACCCATCTATTCTTCGCGAGTGAAAATCTCCATGCCACCATGTCAGAACAAGAACCAAAGCCCTCCTGTCATTGTTGAGTCACATAATGCTGGATTGTCACCGGGCAAAAGAACAGAAAAATTAACAACCCCTGAGAAATTACAGGAACAGAGGAAGAAAGGTTTACCCTTTTATGCAGGACTTTCTTCTGCAGGAAAGCTGATTGCTAACAAATGCAAATATGATTTGAATCCCTCCGGTTCAATTCAGGTAGGGGATTCTTCTGGGACAGTTTGGATTTCAGTGTATAGAATGCTACCTCCAGCCCTAATATTTGTTAGTATTTGTTATTCTTAAGTGGAGAGGGACAGAATAGGATGAATAGGATTCCTGATCTTATTTGTAGAGTCACTCTAAACTCTCTGATTACTTGATTTTTTTCCTTGCAGATACTCTTTCTACATTATAAACAGATGAGTTTTCTTTCTAATTTGTTGCCTATTAGTATTGACTGCTGACTTTAACCTCTTTTTGTCCTAACCTTGGCCATGTTACTGAAGTAGAAGGCAGTGTGTTAAAACACTCAAATCAAAAATTGTAAATTTATTTGTGCTTCTTCAGCTAATAAGCAGGGTAAACAGTTAGCCTAGAAATTCTTCATTTATCAATCAGAAGAACATTTGTCCAAGTACGGGTAGTCTTCAAGTTATGACTATAATGAGCCGCCCATCGCCATTATGATGGTCCTAAATTGCGTCACCCACATGACTGATCCAATTTTATTAACTTTTTTGCTTTGTTTATTAAGTGAACACTGGTTGTTAAGGGAAGCCGTGGTTCATTACGGGCATGGTTTTGCCAAAAATTGAAAGTAAATGCTAGTTTTTGGGGAAACTGTCATAAATGCAGTTACGTGACCATGGAACACTGTAAATGCAGCTCTGTTGCCAAGTGCTCAAAGTGTAATCATGTGATTGTGGGAGTAGGAACTGCTGGAATCTCAAATCTGGGTCATAAGTATTCCTAGGGAATTCCATTGTGACTTCGAATGGTTGCTAAGCGACTAATCGTAAGTTGAGGACTACCTGTAAGAAAAGAGTTTTGATACTTATTGTTTAATATTTTATTAAGTGAAGTTCTTCCTGTGGATTTTTTTTTAAATAAAACACATGACCAGGCTCTGAATAAAAATACTTCATTTAGAATAAGATGGGTTAAGAATAAGTTTCCAAACAACAGTAATTCATGTGGTGCTGCAAATTGCTTTTTAAATTGAAATAAATTTTAGAAGAGGTTCAATGGAATTGATTTCAGGTTTTTTTTTTAAGACACCACTATTCTATTGCTACAAATTAAATTAGCATGTTCTAGACTCTGTTGAACCATGCTGTGGTAGTGGGTGTGGCATTTTGCCTCTTTTATTTCAGGTTAATGGTAAAAATTCTCCTCAAGCCAAACTTCTTTTGGGACAGATGGGAGCATTGCATCCAGCCAGTCATCTAGCAGCTTATCTCACGGGTAGACTGCAACCAACCATGTTTGATCTCTCAACAATGATCCTCAAGATAGCACCTAGTAATAAACTTGCTGTTTCTGAATCACTGCCAACTGAAGTGTCCACATCAGAAACATCTAAAACTCCATTTTCTACTGATACTACATCAGTCTCCACTGCTCGTGTCTCAGCACAGAGACAGATAGGTAGGTCGGATTTTTTCCCTGTCATATTGTAAAAGAAATGAATGAAGAACGAAGAGTGCTTTGTTCTATCATGTTGCCTAGTGCCATTGATTCTGATATACTGCTAAGCCAACCATGGAGAAAAATGACAAGACTTAAATTAAAAAACAAGACAATGTGAGGATGGAAATGAAGAACTTCTGAAGAATTGAAAAAGCTTCTTGGATGAGAAGCGAAACATTTTCAAAGAAAACCAAAACCAAAAAAGTCCAGTTGCCTTTTAGAAAAAGCACCTTTGGGACATTGGGACTAAAAGGCTGCTTCTGCTCTCTGTTAAACCGGATTTCATTTTTTTAAACAATATATTTTATTTTAGGTGTTATTCAAAACATGTTATTCAAAATATTAGGAAATACTTTATTGTTTAATTTTTTCAGGAAAAAAAATTATCTTATTTTTTTCTGTGATTTGTCCCTAACTTTGTCATTAGTAAGCTTCAGGTAAGGAAACAGAGAAATGCCAACTCTGAAATATTTTAAACTATTTAAAATTAGCTTTTGCTTGCATATAATCATTTTTATATTTACTGCGCTTAGATGGATTCATAACTGAAGCTTTTAAGACATGGGGAGCATAAGAGAGTTTCTTATATATTTGACTTCCTTTAATAAGGAAATGCAACCAGAATCAATCACTGGCATATATGTAGAAAATATAAAATAAAAATATTAATATATTGACTTTGAAAATATTTCTTTTTAGCTCCTCGGCCATTATTAGATGATGTGACCAATCGGTTGACCTGTCTAAATACAGTTGGAGGTCTACAGAAGAAGGCTTCTGAAACTGGATCATCTCAATCTCTGACAGGACCACAGAAATCTAATACCAAATCTATCTCACTTTCTGCTGGTTCAACCACAGTTGATACTACAATTGCTATAACTTCTGTAGCATCACTTCCTGTAACAATTTCTAGCCCTTTGCAGAATAACAGTCCTCCTGACATTACTTGTATGAATACTGTTGGAAAACAAGAAATAAATATATCCTCAGCCACAGATACTATGGAAATAACAAAGCCAGTTACAAGCATGCCTTTTGCTCAGTCTTCAACTCCAGTTTCTACATCTACAGCTGTAATCCCACTCACTGTGACTTCACCAACTTCATCAATTAGCTGCGTTCAACCCGCTGGACTCTCAGGAATTCAAAAAAGCCCTCCATCAAATCAAAAACAGGGTAAAACTTCTAGTTATCATCACTTCTTGCTACAGATGTTTGTTTTGATTGAATCTTTGCATTGCCAGCCAACCTGTAATGAGGTAGAGCAGGGGTCCCCACCCCCAGGCCACGACCCACTACCGGGCTATGGGCTGTTTGAATGGTGGCCCAGCACACATGCAGCTTGGCTTGTATCAGTTGTGGGCTGATGTGCATGCACACACCTCAACTTGTGCAAGCAGTGAGCCAGTGCGCCAGCATGTAGCTTGACTTGCACAAGCGATGGGCCATTGCGCATGCATGAAGCTTGACTTGTGCAAGCAGCAGGCCACTCTCCAAGCATGTAGTTTGACTTGTGTGAGCAGCAGGCTGGCATGTATATGCAAAACTCAATTTGCGTAAGCAGCAGGCCACCATGCACGTGTGCAGCTCAACTTGCACAAACGGGCCAGCATGCACAACTCACTTGCACGAATGGCAGACCAGTGTGCAAGCATGCAGCTCGACTTGCACGAGCAGCTGGCTGGCATGCATGCACATAGCTCGACATGTTCAAGCAGCGGGCTGGTGCGCATGTGCACAGCTCAACTTGCACAAGTGGTGAGTTGGCGCATACACACACGCTTACCAGGTCTTAATCAGGTTAGAAGAAGCAAATTTTATTCAGTGATCATGGGATATATGGCTGATACTAACATAACATAACATAGCATAATAACAGAGTTGGAAGGGACCTTGGAGGTCTTCTAGTCCAACTCCCTGTCGAGGCAGGAAACCCTACACCATTTCAGACTAAATAGAATAAAACATACAAAATTTGGAAGCTCCCAGAATATTCAATATATTAATGTAAATTCTTTTCTGTTTAGAAGTATAGAAATATATGTGCGTACCACATTCCTCTTCTTCACAGTGCTCTCAAGCACAATTGCTGGGAGAATAGATTTCCCTCCTTTAATTGGGACTGATGTCAAAAAAGAAACTCATTTCCCTCCTGTTCTTTCTGCTCAGAATTCTTTACAACTGCACTTTTATTTGAGGAGTATACAATTTCACTTAATTTCAGGACCACTTTTAGGATCACTATTTGTGGGATAGCGAATTCTGTTCCAAAAGAGAGCAGGAAATATGTGTGTTTGTGCATGCACATGCTTTCAAAGTCACTCTTCAGTTTTGACAACAACTGCATGGAGAACTCTGCATTTTTCTTGGAAATGTTTGGAATGTTTGCCATTAGAGTAGTGCAATATGGCTTAGCTGTTTTTTTCTCCAAGACAGGACTTGAATTTTCAGTCCAATAGTTTTAAACACAAATAGATACAAAAGCTATAATCTTTGTTGTTTTTATTGTTATTAATGTTATCAGTTCCTAGCCAAGGACACATGGACATTTTGCCATAACATATGCACTGTTCCAAATAGGGTAGTCTGCTAAAGTAGGGCATCATAGTTTACAAAGTTGGAGTACTTGGTGATTCCTCTAAGTATTTTACTAATTATAATTGGCATGAAAATTTATTTCTCCCCTCTATAATGTTTCAATCTCAATTTAAAAATCATAGTATTTTGATATTTTTTCATGTTTTTTTATCAATTATGTTGTCTCCAGATACTACCACACCAATGAACTACACTTTTTTTGTAATAGTAAGGCCTGGTTCTTCATGTTATTACTATAACTGTACTATTATACCCCTTTATATACTTTGGGTTTGGTAATAATGAGTTCTCTTCTTCCAGTTGTAGAATCTTCATCAGGAGAGGGAATAAAGACATGGAATCTTTCTTGTCTCTTTAAATCCCCGAAATGCAAAAACGGATCTAAAATTTTTTCTTGATCTATCTTGGGAAGCACTAGTTACAGCAAAATTTGCATCTCAACTTTGTAAAATAGTCTGCAAATTTTACTTGTGTATTAAGAATTGGCTAAGAAGAATGTTTTTTTCGCAATAATACAGGTGCTACAAGTCCTCCAGGTCTGCCTCGTGGAGCAGAGTATCGTATGGGAACCCGATTTATTTTGATTCCAGTACAGCAGTGTTCTTCTACCTTGCGACCTTCACAAAATATGCAACTTGCTTCCGGCAAAAGAGTAGTTTTACAACCTTTGAGACATCCAGGTGCTGTTAATCTCTACCGACACCCCAATGGCCAGATTATCCAACTTGTTCCCTTGCATCAACTTCAAACTTCAGGAGCACAGTCCAGTTTACAGCCCATAATGCTTCGTAATCCAGGTACAGAATACAGCAAATATTTTGCTATTATTTTATGCAATTGTGTAAGTAATTCTGAAATGGCAGATCCTGCTGTCCTATTTAATGGATAAGCACTTACGTATGTATGTATAGGAAAGCGATTGGATTGGCCCTCCTGGAGTTCTTCAGTTTCAATTCCTTCTCAACAATTCTTAATGTTGTATCAACCCTTCTCTAAATTAGGGAACCGGTCTTAAAGGCAGGAGTCAAATTGGGAAGCAATTTTATTTTCCTCAGGATTTGCTGGATTATGCCCACCATCTAGATTGGAAAATTTAGTTTTGATTAATTTATTCCTGACCTTCCCGGAATGTTTTCCCCCATTCAGTACTTACATTATTTGTTACTAGAATGTAAATGCACTCCTTTAATGTAAGTTGCATTAGTGCATAACATTAACATGTTAACATAGAAACAAAAAGAAAGTTGATTTTTTTTTTTGAATCAGTGGAGTGTTCGGGGTCATGAGATTTGAAATGATATTTTGGCAGGATAAGTAGTCAAAATCATCCTGGAAGAATTCAGTAATAGCTGTGAACTATTTTAAAGTTATGAGAGTAAGTGATAAATACATCTTCTCCAGAAGAATAGTCTAATAATTGTGTCACTAACATCTAGAAGTTTGTTTTCTCCCATGCCATCCAAAAGAATATTTCCAATATATGGCTTTGCAGTTGAATATCTCTTTTTCCCCTTGAATTGTATCACTGCTTCCCATTAATGGAATATGGTCTTCCTTCCTCTCTTTTAGACACTTCTATACATTGGCTTTCTAGCTCGAATATATGGAGTCATTCAAAAAGATGCCAAACAACATTATTTTCTTTTGAAACCATTTTCTCATTAAATACATTTGCTGACTTACCTTAGCCAGACTTAAGTTGGTGGTTCTTCTATTTGAGCTGTTCTGCTGTCTTTTTCAAAAGGGCACTTTTAATTTATATTAATTACTTAACAGTGTTACTATCAAAATGTTAATTATTACAGGGATAGTCTTTTAGTGATGTTTTTATTTATTTCATTATTTGGTCAAAGTTGTTATATTGTGAATGGTTCTATTTTGGTTAATAGCCGAAAGTCACAAAAATATAACAGTTTAAAAGTCTCTAATATAGTTAAAAGGGAAAGGTTCCCCTCACACATATGTGCCAGTCGTTCCTGACTCTAGGGGACGGTGCTCATCTCCATTTTAAAGAGCCAGCGCTGTCCAAAGACGTCTCACGTGGTCATGTGGCCGGCATGACTAAACGCCAAAGGCTCACAGAACGCTGCTGCCTTCCCACTAAAGGTGGTCTCTATTTTTCTACTTGCATTTTTTATGTGCTTTCAAACTGCTAGGTTGTCAGAAGCTGGGACAAGTAATGGGAGCTCAGCCTGTTATGCGGCACTAGGGATTCAAACCGCGGAACTGCCAACCTTTTGACTGACAAGCTCAGTGTCAATCTCACTGCCACTGAGCTACCATGTCCCTATCTAATTAGTTAGCTATGTTTTTGTAGCGTTATAGGTTGAATGCAAGTTCTTAAGAGGTATATTTTGTAACTAGGCAGTTCTGTCCTGTTTTGTTTGAAATGAATTTTATCCCTTCTCATTCAATGTACTTTTGCCTACCATTAAGGATATCTGCTGTAATTTAAGGCCATGGTTCCAAAACTGTGCACAAGGGTGCCACACAGTATTTCAGACTTTTTAAGGGAAATACAACAATACTGGAAACCTGTCAAACACTCCCAAATTATTAAGTCAAGGCAGTTTATTTTATTTATTCTATTTTTATAGTCACCCAACTCAACTGAGTGACTCTGGGCAGCATTCAATTCTATAATAAAAAAAAACAAATTAAAAATTAAAACAATACAAATAAATAAGATAAATGAAATATTTGGCCTAGGAGTGCCATGAACGGAGAAAGTTTGAGAATCTCTGGTTTAAGGAATTGAAGTAAAAGTCAAGAGGCACTACATTGAGAATATGTAGTGAGATCGTCTTCACTTTCTGCAAAAAGCAGCTCAGGAAGGACCATTCCCAAAGAGCAACCTGTGGAAGTACAACATCTGTTTATATGTAAAAAAAAAAGTTGTGCAAGATACCTGAGCAGAATTTCTTTATTTCTGCCTTGGATTTTATATGGCATTAAAAATAATGCTTATATTGGAGAATGGAATAAGTATTTAGCGAGAAATAATATTTTTAATTTTTTTATTATTATAGGCTCTATGGTAGGAATCCGACTTCCTGGGCCTTCTAAACCTCCTGAAATAGCTGCGTGTCAAGCTTCTGCTGTTCCATCGGTGACCTCCACAACTACAACGTCAATTCTGTCTACATCTCCTTCAGTTTTGTCTGAATTCTCAACTGCAGAAAATGTTTCTGTTTTATCTGGGACATCAGGCACAACCACTGCACTTATATCACAGACTCCTACCACCGAGTCCCCTTTAGTGCTCTCCATGTCCTCTAATGCTTTATCTTTATCCCCCTCTGCTGAAACATCTTCGCTTTTGTCCATGACCACTTCTACTGACATTCCTTTGTTGCCCACAACCGCTTCTACTACACTTGTACCTTCTACAGCTGCAATTTCATCATCCCTACCCTATTCTATGCCTGTTTCCCCTACCAATAAGCCCCCTTCAGTTTTCACAGTGTCACCTAATGGTACTAATTCTCTGTTGCCTATGCCTCCTTCTACTATACTTATGTCTTCTATCATTGAGGGCACTTCTGCTGCTTCGGAATCCCCTGTCACAAATTGGACATTACAGGACATTAGAACTACAGCTGTGCATTCTGCTTCAATAACTCAAGTAACACCTGTTAATTCTTCAGGTTCTGTGTCCCCAGTTGGCACTTTGACTCTGAGAATTTCTCCTTCTGGAATAAAAAACAATTCCGATCAATCAGGTTCTCAGCCTAAAATAAAGTGTAACACCAGTGGGCTACCAAGCAATATAAATAATCTAATATCTCTACAGTCGGGCAGTTTTGCTTTGCTTCAGTTTCCAGGGCAGAAGAATGATTCAAGTTCCATTGTGAAGAAAGTTGCACCTCTTGAGATTAAAATTTCACATAAGAAAAATGAGCTCAGTGACAGTAAGTTAGAAGAAGATTCAATGTGTTCACAAACAGCAGAAATTACTGACTCAGAAATTAGTAAATTAAAAGAAAACAAACTACCATTGCATAATCCAGAGTTCCACTCCGAAGAAATAACATGTAACAGGAATATATCAGAAATAATTGAAAAAGATGCTGAAATGTTGAAGTTACCAAGTTTTTCTCTCATGTTGCAGGCTAATATACAATCAGACCACTCCTATACCACTGAGAAGCAAAAACGTGAAGAAGATGAAGCACTAATTAAGAAAAAAAATCAAGACAAAGATGATGAACACCTCCTAGATAAAGTTTCATATCCTAATGAAAAATGTAGTGAAGTTGCAGTTCTTGCCCATAATATATTACAAGAAAGGTCAACGCAAAATCCAATTACTGAATCAAAAAAAGCTGAACAAAAACTATCAGATACAAAAGCAGGCTTGATTACTGAACAGTCCTGGTGGAAACCAGGAAAACCAACTCAGCCCCCCAAAACCCTAAATAATACTGAAAACCTGCAAACACACACTAAATCATCTCTAGATCCAGGGAAAAATGAAGATCCAGAATTGTCAAGGCAGAACATGAAGGAAAAGTGTGACTTTGTGGTTAAAGAAAAGGATAAAGAAAAAGTAAGTGAGAAGGCCAAGAACAATATTGGAAAAAATAAAAATAATACCTTAAGAGATGAATACCTGGCTAGTACTCCCAAAGATTTATATGAAAAACATACTGATTTTCAAAGTGGTTGTAACTCTTCTAGCTATGAAAAAAGTATTAAAGATATACAAGAAGATAATCAAAATAAGAAAGATGATCACAAGATTAGTAAAACTTGCAGCAAAATATCCAGACTATCCTTAGTTGTACAAAATAAAATTAGTGTGGATTCTGATGAACTTGCGAAGAAATTAACAAAATCCACAAAACAAAATACATGGAAAACCAAGAGTCACAGGAAAAAATCCTCACCTCGTATTGATATTACCCGGGATGATACAGAAAAAGATGAAAAAACCGAAGAATCTGCCAGTGAGATGGTTGATGAAGCATTTGGATATCAAAGTGAGGATACAGTAAACATTGAAGTATTGGTAAGTATCTTAAGTTTTTAAATTTTAAAATATTCACAAATTTCAAAAAATATAAAACTAATCTGATAACTGTCTAATTAACAGCTTCAATCAAAATGATGTTTGATATTTGAAAAGGTTATATAGCTCTCAAAAACAGAATATTAGGTTTCAGATATTACAGTATTTCCATTGTCTTTCTAATAAGATCACTGTAGTTTATAATACATATAATTAGAATTAGCTTCAAGGTCAGATTTAGCAACCCAAAATAGATAGTTATGTATGGATGAGATGCAAATGCACTCAACCTTAATTAATATCTTTCTCAAAATTATTGTTAATTACACACACACACACACACACACACACACACACACAGAGTACATGCATGTCTTGCTGAAATGCCTAAAGCTGCTAATTTGAATGCTATCTCAAATTCGCAGGATTAAAACCCTTTCACTCTTGACTTTGAAGGGTCCTTGGAAAGGTTGTGGATGTTTCATTTTTGCCTCAAGTGCTTTCCACCATCATGACAGCTCTTGGAACAGTTGCTTTCCTGAAATAGCTTCTCTACCAAGCAAGGAGGGGGCTTTTAGGGATCTGTTCACGATTGCTAGTAGGTGAGGCCAAAGTAATAGGGACAGGTAATAAGAGAAATATCTACCAAAGGATCAATGAATTGTCTTTTTAAAATTCTATAATGCAGCCAGTGGCCATCAAACAGGTAGCTAAAGTGTGAAGGGCTTCCTTAAGAGCTTTTCATAGCAGGGATGGGCAGACTGTTGATTTTTCAATCATCCTAATTGGTTTTTACTAGAAATCTATCTACAGATAGGCATTGAATAGTTTCTAGAGAAGCAAAATATGTTGAACATAACATAATTCATACTAGGACCATTTGAAAAATATCCATACAGAAATGCAATTTCATTCTAAACCTTTATTTTTCTGCATCCTAATTTAAAAGAAATAAACCTTTTAAGTGTTGCTTTTCTTAGAAGGTTGGAAATAAGAAATCCTTGGTGGTCTACTACAAATCACTCAAATAGTTCTTGGATCTATTTAAATACTTTGTGGCCTCTGAAATTCATTTCTGTATGGAGCCCTATTCAAGAGCTTACAGAATATTTGTCAGGAATCACACATACATACCATGCATCAGGGTGCAGCTCTCACTGAGCAATTACATTTCTGAGAACACAAGTTCTGAAGGAATAAGAAACCAAATGAGCGAGGAGCCGAGTTGCAAAAATTCACAAGTGTCCACAGAAAGAACTGCAACAGATGCGAGTAACCAGTTCTTCATTCATGATTTTTCTAATCCACTAATGGAATGACCGTGAAGCTGACTATGGAAGAAAGTATCCAAGTGAACAACTACCATGTCCATATGAAATACAAAGGAGAGTCTTTTCATAACTCTCATAGTTCTGCAGCCTCAAAAGCAGCGGTGAAATGCACTTACCTTCGCTACCGGGTCAGAAATGTGAGTGTGCGCGCCACTTCTGTGCATGTGCAGAGGATCAAAAACAGGACGTAATGACATCCTGGTGGGTGGACATAGCCTCCTGCCACCGACCCTATTGGTTTGCGTGAGCTGAATAGATCTGGCCGGATTTCACCGCTGCTCAAAAGCGAAGGCTGGAAAAAAAGAACACCTAAATTTTATGAAAGGTGAAATAGGGTGATAGCCAGTGGCCCAAAAGATTTCAGTGTTAACATAGAAAAAATAAAGGAAAGGTGCTATGCCTGAAACGAAAAGAAAGTTGGATGGCAGTTAGGCTAAACTTTCATTAAAAATAGTAGATACAAGGCAATCAGTAATATAGCAATAGCACTTACACCGCTTCATAGCGCTTTACAGTCCTCTCTAAGTGGTTTAGAGAGTCAGCATATTGCCCCCAACAATCTGGGTCCTCATTTTACCAACCTCAGAAGGATAGAAGGCTGAGTTAACCTTGAGCAAGTCAGGATCAAACTTCTGGCAGTCAGTAGAATTAGCCTGCAATTCTGCAATCTAACCACTGCACCACCATGGCTCTTATAGTAAATACAGTAAAATATCTATTGTGTAATTAAAATAAAATAAAAGTAGCAACAACAGTAATAACTGATGACATTTCATCCTCCATGGGCTTTCCAAAAGAATTCAATTTTTGAAAGGTGAAGGAAAGCCAGTACCATAGGACCAGTGTAATTTCAAACAGATGTATGTTAGTTAGGATAATTAATGCCACTGTGAAACAGCCCCTGTAAAGTTCAGTCCCCCCATCTCATAAAACTGGAGGAATTAAAACTTTGTTATATTTTTAATTGCTTTTATGGGTGCTTTAGTGTATAGGAAATCCAACCTAAATAAATCAGTATAAAACTATCAAACTGTTTCACTGACTTACTGTTTCTAATTAGCTTAAGTATTTTGAACTTCATTAGTCTACATCCATCATTCACTTTTCTTTCTTTGAAATTGTTTTTTCAACATTGTAAACACTTGGCTGTGATTATTCCACCAGTGCTCTGATAGACTGCCTAACACTAAAATACAGCAATGTAAATCCTATGATAGTTATATTGGTACTGTGAATGCCTCTTGTTTGTTAGATCTTCAGTTATTCAAACCTTGGCTTTTAATACTGTAGATATTGCTATTTTTAAAAAATGACATTTAGCCATAACAGTTCGATATACATTAGAGGCTTGTTGAGAATTGTATTAATTATTTAAACTGTAGATTCTTCTACTAATTGTTATTAAATAGTTTACATGACTGGGACCTCTTGATAGAATTTATTGTGTTTCATTACTTTGTCACAGAATGGAAGTGAATCCAGTGAAGTTGAGGAGAATGTGGACATTGAGACTGTGGAGGAATTTTCAGAAAAAGTTAATCTTGCTCGCTTGAAGGCTACAGCTGCTCATGCTTTTTTGTCCAAACAGTTGTAAGCATATTCCTTTAAAAACCCAAATTGAACAATTTTATTTGTAATTTTATAGTTGCAAACTCTCAGGCTTTTGTTGTGTGATTGTTTGTCTAAATACAGTTTTACTTATATGAATGAGCATTAATATACTAGGGGAGGAAATCTTCCATGTTTTTTTAAAGATACATTTCAGTTTAAAAGAAAGGCTTGAAGCTTATTTAATGCATATGGTAAAATGTATATTTAATTTCCACATGGAATAAAAAAAACATTTCTGCAAATAACATAAAAAGAATAAGAATAAACAAAAGGCAACACTAAGTGAAGGGAACAGAATGTAAAATATTTAAAAATCTTGAGAACATCAAAGCTGGATCTAAATCTTAAAATACAGGATGTTTTTCCCCTGGAGGTGAAACAAAGAATAATATGGTAAAAGGAAAGCCTTCTTAGGAAGTACTATCTATTTACTGGATATCAAACTGAGAGTGTCTGCCTAACTAAATTATTTTAGGGGAATGCATTTAGGGGAGGCCTTTTAAAAATGAGAGTCTAAGTAGTTTCATATGTGAGAAAATTTACTTTAGAAACTTTGCCTCCAAATAATTTAGGGCTTTTAAAGTTATACTCCAACACTTCAAACTGAGTTTGGAAACAGATTGTTTTCCAGGGCAGTTGCTGAATCACCGGCATCATCTGATTACACTGACCAGTATCAGCTAATAGTTAAGTATTTTTTTATTTTGGACTAGCTGAAATTTTTGAAAAGGAATATAATAATTTGTCCTGGTGATTACCAAAGAATAGATATTAGGCTATTATTGTCCAGAATGAACAGCAAGAAGCACATTGAAAACTGAAATAAGATGCTCTTAATCTCCAACGAAATAATTGATTCAAAAACACCAAAGTGCACACCTCTTCTATCAGAGATGTGTACTTGATCACAACTGAAATGGGCAGGCTTTTGCTAGTTTTTTTAAAGGTTTTGAATTATTTATTAGGTGAAAGAAGGATGTAAAAATATGTGTAATTTGGGTAGTGATGACACTGTAACATCAAATAACTTGTTTTAGCACTTTAAAGTAGTTGATCTAAAGCATGGGAAATAAACTGAACAGGAGGGAAACACTTTTGTTATCAGGGAGTAGGACAGAAGGCACTCAACACCACTTTCTGATTCTAGGAGCAGAACCATCACAAGAGTGCTCTTAATTCTGAAAGCTGATCCTGAAAACTATAACTGCAGTAGAGAATAACTCAGCCATGCTCATTTTCCTCTTTTCTTCCAGTCTTTCTTTCTGTTTCAGGCTTATTTTTGTGATGGGATAAACTGCTTTTGGCATTTTTAAACTGATTGGGCTTACTATATTTTCAAGGTTTATTTTCTATTGTATGTTTTATATTTTAATTCTTCAGTTTCAGGTAATGCCAGAATAAAAACCCAGGAACTAAACTTGTTTATTTTCTCTATCAGGCACTTGGTTCGTAACCATTCTAATAAGACTACCAAGCGACATAAGGTAGAGTTCTGTTCATTCTTCTGGGTTTAATTAGTAAAGAATATTCTCATTGTAAAGATTCACTAATTTATTCTTAGCGATTTCTAAAGGTAGAATAAACTGATACTAGCAGTTTACTAATGTGTATCATGCTAAGTTACTTTCCATGATGTTTTGTCAATATCTGTGCATATATTTCTGCTGATAATCATGTGGGAATATGACATCAGCATTTTTTCTTCCTAAATGTGAGGGAAGGCTGAATAAAAGTAGTCCTTAATTTATGACTATAACTGACCCTGCAATTTCAGTTGTAAGTCATGATGGATGTAAAGTGATCAGCAGGTGATGGTTCTAGATTATAAAACCCTTTTTGTGGTGAGTTGTTAAGCAAATACTGCAGTTGTTAAATAGACCCATTGTTTGTTATGGAGAAGTTTTAGCCAAAGACCAGAAGTAAATCCTGGTATCTCGCAAAAACATAAATTAGGGTCACATTATTTAAGCCTGATGGATGCAAAGTGCATCTGTACCATGTGCTGTTTAATTATAAGAATGACAGTTTTACTGTGTTGTATTTTAAACTGTTCATGAGAGCAGATTTGTCTTTTCATAGCAATCTGAGTTTCTCAACAAAAAACTAAAGAATGAGGAGCAGGCCTTTGCTAACTATCGGCAAACACATACAGCAAACGAACGTCGACGCCGAAAGGAAATGAGGGGACTCTTTGAAAAATTGAAAGCAACATTAGGACTACAGGCTTTTCCAAAGGTTTCCAAATGCTTCATCTTAAAACAAGTTAGTGTTTTATGTTCATATTTTCATATCAAAGAAAAATACTGGGCAGAATTGATTTTAAATATAGAAGAGATGAAAAATCTTGCTTAACATTAGTAATAGACTTATTTAATACTATGCAAGCTTTCTTTCTTATTTATTTATTTGTTTACTTAAATTTATTGTCTGCCCAACTCAACTGAAATAATAGTTTATTTCAAGCCATTTTCAAGATAAGCTTATTCCTAGTGATTTTATGGACATATCTAGCTTTTATGGAAACAATGTATTATCTTCTTCCAATATGTTTTTTTAAATTTCCCAATCTTGTTTGCAGTACTGGTATTCCTTGTTGGAGAGCCATCCAAGTACTAACTAGGATTCAGTTCCATTTAATATTTTGAGATCAGTCTAGATTGACTAGATATTAGCATTGCTTATTGGAGATTGGAACCTAAGCAATGCCATACCTGTTTCTAATTCCAATGTTACTTTTTTAAAAAAATACTTTTTAGTTATCTGGATTTTCCCCCAAAACTTCCTTGAAAATATCTTGAAATGCCTAATGTCTAGGTTAATGAAAAGAAAGACCAGGATGACATGATAGCAGAGTTTCAATATTTAAGGGGCTGCCACAAAGAAGACGGGGTCAACCTATTCTCCAAAGTACCTGAAGGCAGGACAAGAATCAATGGATGGAAACTGATCAAGGAGAGAGCCAACCTAGAACTAAGGAGAAATTTCCTGACAGAAAAATTGATCAGTGGAATGAGTTGCCTCCAGAAGTTGTGGGTGCTCCAACACTGGAAGTTTTTAGAAAGAGATTGGACAACCATTTGACTAAAATGGTATAGGTTTCTTGCCTGAATAGGGGTTGGATTAGAAGGTCTCCAAGTTCCCTTCCAATTCTGTTATATGACTCGTGAACTAAAATTGGAGATTTTGTCCAAGTTTAACTGATTGGTTGTTTCTTCATTGTATATTTGGCTAAAACAAAACCTGTATAATTGCCCTTCTTCGTGCAGGCATATACCTTGGAGCATATTTTATTTAATTTTAATTCCTTTCAATATTTTTTTTCAAATAATTTACTGATATGAAGATGAGATATAACTCATCTTCATAAAAGATATGAACTTTCTCTTCAGTTATATTCTGCTGGAATCTAAAAATAGTTTGTTTTTCAGGCCTTGGAAGAGATCCAGGGTTTGACGGATCAAGCAGACAAACTCACAGGACAAAAGAACTTATTGTTGCACACGCAGGATACCTTGGTTCGTAAAGTATCTGCACTTTCAGGTGAGATGTCAGAAAGAATGAGCAGAATAAAATCTGAACTGTCTCTTAGGATTGTGAATCACTGGAATATTTTGAAGTGGTGGGCAAAGAAAGTTACGTGCTACAACTGAAGTATAGTTGTCAAATATGTGAATAGTCCTAAAATAGAACCTGGAAGCTGCCACAGATGGGGAGTAAGAAAACCTTCAAGAAATTATGAACTCATGCTAGGACCATAAAACATAGTTAAATGCTTTTTCCATACAGGCAGTCCTTGATATGCAAGCACAATTGAGCCTAACATTTCTGTCACTAAACAAGGCAGTTGTTAGTTGAATTTTGCCCCATTTTATGACTTTTCTTACCACTCTTGTTAAGTGAATCTGGCTTCTCCACTGACTTTGCTTATTAGAAGATCACAAAAAGTGATCACATGACTGGAACACTGCAACTGTCTTAAATACATGCCGGTTGTGAAGCATCCAAATTTTGATCATGTGACTGTAGGGATGCTACAGTGGTCATAAGTGTGAAAAACAGTCATAAGTCAATTCTTGCAACGTTACAACTTTGAAGGGTCACTGAATGTTTGCAACCATTAAATGGTTGTAAGATGAGGATTACCTGTATAATGCAGTAATGTGCAACTGGAGGCCAGTTTGGTTTATTGGTTAAGATGCTAGAAACCAGGAGACTATGAGTTCTGAGTCTGCCTTAGGTATGAAAGTCAGCTTGGGACAGTTACTCTTTCTCTCAGTCCAGGTCACCTCACAGGGTTGTTGCTGTGAGGAAAGTAGGAGATAGGAACAGTAGGTATGTTCACACTGTTGAGTTATATATAAAAAGGCAGGATTAAAAATAAAATTAATTAGTAATTATAATTTACTCTATGGAAGCCGCAAAAATATAGAGCCCGTGCATGTTTATGATGGAGAAAGAAAAACTAAAAACAATTGCATTTGGGCTAGCTTATAATTTTGCTTGGAAATTTAGACTTTTGTAAGTATATTCGTTATAAAAGAGAAACCTGACTACTACTTTCGTCTCTAGGAAAGACACAAGAAGTGGTCTTGAAGAAGTTAGAATACATCTATGCCAAACAGAAAGCAGTAGCGGCTCAAAAAGGGAAGCAGAAAGAACAAACAGATCCTACGAAGATGATTGAAACTACGGAGACTGCTAGTCCTTCGGTGAAAAAAGATCCTACTTCTGTCCTTGGAGAGGTGAAGCCAGTGGTGTTATCCAATCAACGTTCAAAACCATTGATACTTTCCAGGAAAGGAAATCATGTCACAGGTAGGCTAAAGAAACACAGGAATAATTAATCTACCCAAAATTAAGTTTCTAACCATAAGATATTCTTGAATAAAGTGCATCTCATGTCTAGGATGCTTGGCTATGTTACACAATTACAACCTTGGTATTAAAAAAAAATAAGATATAGGTGATCCTTGTTAATGACTGCTTGTTCAGTGACTGTTCAAACTTGCAGTGGTATTGAATTAGTGTTAATTACAACCATTTCTCCCCATGGTCATATGAGCGTGATTCCTGACATTCATTGCCGAACAGGCAAAGTCAATGGGAAGCCAGCAGGAAATTGGAAATCAGCAGTCCTGTGAAGTCATCACTTAATGTTAGAAACAACTAGGTAGCATAATCAAGGGACATTACACTTTATGACTGTCACTTAGTGATTGTAATTCCAGTCCCAATTACTGTCATAAACCAGGACTGCCTGTCATTTATTTATCAGCATAGTAAGGTGATAAATTATCACAGCAGCCACTGTAATGTATGAAATACTATAGTGGTACTGCAAAGTTGCTTTAAAGTTTTCTTTGGTGTTTTTTTTTTTTTTGCTTTTGATGTTTAAAATTTTCAGTGTGCTCTGAAATTTGTTATAGAAAAACAGTAGTGGTTTATGGGAATAAACATAAAAGGAATGCCAAGATAAATAATATTCCTTGTTATTTATGTGCTATCTCAACATTTCTTTATTATTGCTTTCTTACAGGAGACCTACCTCCTTCTATAACGTTAACCAATGCCAATCTTTTAGTAACTACAAATGGCCAGGTTCTGGCATTCAGAAACTCATTGGTGCCAAGACAGGTTGCTGCCCTGCCTACCACACTTCTACAAGCCAAAGTCAAATCAGAAATGGAGGGCAATGATGAGAAAGAGCAGTCAGGTAAGATGAGAAAACAACTGGGAAAAAAAATTAAGTTGAACCTAGCCTTGCTTCTGGCATGCTAAATTGTCCATGTCAGCAAAGTGGAAATTTTTATCACTTGTCTCATCTATAGTTAATCTCCATGCAGAGATAAAAAATAGAAAGAAAGAAAAAAGAAGAGACAAAAAATAAAGATACAGTAAAATAAAAGAAATATATGAAGAGATTATTTTCCCCTTCATCATAAGTATAAACAATTTTAGACTTTATCACATCTTAAAATACTACAATATTCTAACTCTTACCTATAATTAAATCCTTTAAGCTTTTTTTCATTTCAATCCTGACCAGAAAAATTCCATTAAGGGTTACCAGATATAACAATAAATTTATTTAATCTTAATCAAATAAACCAACTTAATATTTTTCCCTTTTTCTTTTAACAATCTTGATCTTTAGTCCCATCAGTAGTCCTAGAATTTGATTTCTTTTTGCTTTCTTTGTCCTTCTCACAGAATTCTTCAATAGCAATAGCACTTAGATTTATATACCGCTTCACAGTGCTTTACAGCCATCTCTAAGCAGTTTACATATTGCCCTTAATAATCTGGGTCCTCATTTTACTGATCTCATAAGGATGGAAGGCTGAGTCAACCTTGAGCCTGGTGAGATTCGAACTGCCAAATTGCTGGCAGTCAGCAGAAGTAGACAGCAGTACTGCACACTAACCACACCACGGCTCTTGTCAAAGTTTTAATAAACCTCTTTTTGTAAGTCCAACATTGGAAAATTACCCAACTTTCTTTTTTTGGTTTATTCTTTTTATATCCATTAATAGCATTAGCCAGTTTTTGTTTTGATTTGGGTTTTTTTTGTGGAGGGTGGGGGAGGAGAGTGGGGTTGTATGCCCAGTGCAGCATCTTTACCTGTATCATTCTTTTAGCCTGTTGTTTTTAAATCCACTGTCAGATCAGTTTCAATCTGTTCAGGTAAGACTTGTTCTTTTATAACATTACTTAAATGTAATCTAGCTGTAGAGGCAGACATTCTTAAAATTGACTTCCTGGTCCATTGTTCAAAAATATCCTTCAGTATGTCCAGTGTTAAAATATTTTGCTTCATTCTGTCTTAGGGTCAGTGTTTCAATCCACATGGCTAAATATGATTAACCTCAAAGCTTATCAGTATTTATATTTGGCTCCTGTGAAAAAGAATGACAGCTAAGACTTTACTCTTTCCCTTTGAAACAAGCATTTTCAAACTGGCCTAGCAAAATATCAGTATTTTCTTTGGACAAAAGCTTTCTTCTTCTTGATCTACTTTTCTGACATTGAGTGAGAGATCATTACTTTTCCATGCTGAGGCAGTCCATGTTGTGAAACAGTTGATCGCTGCTAGCTGTTCTGCTAAGTATGATAACAGACTGTGCTGCAATGCATAATTGCAGTTCAAGAGTTGGGTTTGGACTAAGGATTTGCAGACCTTTTTGTTGGTAAAGGTCTCTTTCATTCCCAAATGAATGTGTGCACCTGCCGCTATAATGTTTATGATGGAGAAAGAAAAACTAAAAACAATTGCATTTGGGCTAGCTTATAATTTTGCTTGGAAATTTAGACTTTTGTAAGTATATTCGTTATAAAAGAGAAACCTGACTACTACTTTCGTCTCTAGGAAAGACACAAGAAGTGGTCTTGAAGAAGTTAGAATACATCTATGCCAAACAGAAAGCAGTAGCGGCTCAAAAAGGGAAGCAGAAAGAACAAACAGATCCTACGAAGATGATTGAAACTACGGAGACTGCTAGTCCTTCGGTGAAAAAAGATCCTACTTCTGTCCTTGGAGAGGTGAAGCCAGTGGTGTTATCCAATCAACGTTCAAAACCATTGATACTTTCCAGGAAAGGAAATCATGTCACAGGTAGGCTAAAGAAACACAGGAATAATTAATCTACCCAAAATTAAGTTTCTAACCATAAGATATTCTTGAATAAAGTGCATCTCATGTCTAGGATGCTTGGCTATGTTACACAATTACAACCTTGGTATTAAAAAAAATAAATAAGATATAGGTGATCCTTGTTAATGACTGCTTGTTCAGTGACTGTTCAAACTTGCAGTGTTATTGAATTAGTGTTAATTACAACCATTTCTCCCCATGGTCATATGAGCGTGATTCCTGACATTCATTGCCGAACAGGCAAAGTCAATGGGAAGCCAGCAGGAAATTGGAAATCAGCAGTCCTGTGAAGTCATCACTTAATGTTAGAAACAACTAGGTAGCATAATCAAGGGACATTACACTTTATGACTGTCACTTAGTGATTGTAATTCCAGTCCCAATTACTGTCATAAACCAGGACTGCCTGTCATTTATTTATCAGCATAGTAAGGTGATAAATTATCACAGCAGCCACTGTAATGTATGAAATACTATAGTGGTACTGCAAAGTTGCTTTAAAGTTTTCTTTGGTGTTTTTTTTTTTTTTTTGCTTTTGATGTTTAAAATTTTCAGTGTGCTCTGAAATTTGTTATAGAAAAACAGTAGTGATTTATGGGAATAAACATAAAAGGAATGCCAAGATAAATAATATTCCTTGTTATTTATGTGCTATCTCAACATTTCTTTATTATTGCTTTCTTACAGGAGACCTACCTCCTTCTATAACGTTAACCAATGCCAATCTTTTAGTAACTACAAATGGCCAGGTTCTGGCATTCAGAAACTCATTGGTGCCAAGACAGGTTGCTGCCCTGCCTACCACACTTCTACAAGCCAAAGTCAAATCAGAAATGGAGGGCAACGATGAGAAAGAGCAGTCAGGTAAGATGAGAAAACAACTGGAAAAAAAATTAAGTTGAACCTAGCCTTGCTTCTGGCATGCTAAATTGTCCATGTCAGCAAAGTGGACATTTTTATCACTTGTCTCATCTATAGTTAATCTCCATGCAGAGATAAAAAATAGAAAGAAAGAAAAAAGAAGAGACAAAAAATAAAGATACAATAAAATAAAAGAAATATATGAAGAGATTATTTTCCCCTTCATCATAAGTATAAACAATTTTAGACTTTATCACATCTTAAAATACAACAATATTCTAACTCTTACCTATAAATAAATCCTTTAAGCTTTTTTTCATTTCAATCCTGACCAGACAAATTCCATTAAGGGTTACCAGATATAACAATAAATTTATTTAATCTTAATCAAATAAACCAACTTAATATTTTTTCCTTTTTCTTTTAACAATCTTGATCTTTAGTCCCATCAGTAGTCCTAGAATTTGATTTCTTTTTGCTTTCTTTGTCCTTCTCACAGAATTCTTCAATAGCAATAGCACTTAGATTTATATACCGCTTCACAGTGCTTTACAGCCATCTCTAAGCAGTTTACATATTGCCCTTAATAATCTGGGTCCTCATTTTACTGATCTCATAAGGATGGAAGGCTGAGTCAACCTTGAGCCTGGTGAGATTCGAACTGCCAAATTGCTGGCAGTCAGCAGAAGTAGACTGCAGTACTGCACACTAACCACACCACGGCTCTTGTCAAAGTTTTAATAAACCTCTTTTTGTAAGTCCAACATTGGAAAATTACCCAACTTTCTTTTTTTGGTTTATTCTTTTTATATCCATTAATAGCATTAGCCAGTTTTTGTTTTGATTTGGTTTTTTTTTTGTGGAGGGTGGGGGAGGAGAGTGGGGTTGTATGCCCAGTGCAGCATCTTTACCTGTATCATTCTTTTAGCCTGTTGTTTTTAAATCCACTGTCAGATCAGTTTCAATCTGTTCAGGTAAGACTTGTTCTTTCATAACATTGCTTAAATGCAATCTAGCTGTAGAGGCAGACATTCTTAAAATTGACTTCTTGGTCCATTGTTCAAAAATATCCTTCAGTATGTCCAGTGTTAAAATATTTTGCTTCATTCTGTCTTAGGGTCAGTGTTTCAATCCACATGGCTAAATATGATTAACCTCAAAGCTTATCAGTATTTATATTTGGCTCCTGTGAAAAAGAATGACAGCTAAGACTTTACTCTTTCCCTTTGAAACAAGCATTTTCAAACTGGCCTAGCAAAATATCAGTATTTTCTTTGGACAAAAGCTTTCTTCTTCTTGATCTACTTTTCTGACATTGAGTGAGAGATCATTACTTTTCCATGCTGAGGCAGTCCATGTTGTGAAACAGTTGATCGCTGCTAGCTGTCCTGCTAAGTATGATGACAGACTGTGCTGCAATGCATAATTGCAGTTCAGGAGTTGGGTTTGGACTAAGGATTTGCAGACCTTTTTGTTGGCAAAGGTCTCTTTCATTCCCAAATGAATGTGTGCACCTGCCGCTATAATTTTTATTTTCTCTGGGAGACTAGCAAACTCAGGAAATCTCTCTTTTTTTTTTTGCTAATGGGGTAATGTAATAGAAACTTGAAAGGCTGTCAAAGCAATTGTCATATTCACCTTATACCTAGCATAATTAAAATGGAGTAGCTGTGAATTTCATGCCTTCTTCCTTCCCCTTGGCTGAGATCCCTCTTTTGCAGTAGTCCTTTTTCCTCTTCTGTTTTCCCAGTGTTATTTTGGTATTTCATCACATGGGCCTTCTAAGCTTGGAGACCAACTGCGTCATTTTCTGTGCACTTTTGATACACTTTTTTTATTACTTCATGGACTTTATTCTCTGGAATACACTTCTCCTTTTCAAATTGTTCCTCTTAGGCCAGGTAGTCCACATGATTACCAATAACCTCACAAATCTGAACTCGGCATTTCAATAAGTAAGGCAGAAGAAAACCCACCACTGCTTCTCTGCATCAGTCAGTTGTTACATGCATTCTGTGGGTCATGATAGCACTCTGATCCGTGCTTTGAATTGGTTAATTCATATAAATATAGAAGGCTTGTAGAATGTTTCTACCATTGTGAACACCCATTGGTTGGACCTGCTAGCCCTAAGAACTACAAGTGCCCACCCACCCTCTCTCTCTCTTTCTCTCTCTGTGTCACACACACATTCATACACACACACACATTCTCTCTCTCTCTCTCTCACACACACACACACACGATAAAGTCTATGCACCCCTTTTAAAATGCCAGGTTTCTGAGATGTAAAATCAGATCAAGATAAATCTCTTCAGAATTTTTTCCACCTTTAATATAATACGGGATGAATAGGCAAAGCAGGGATCCAAGGAATGCTCTTTATTATTGTATAGGAGAAGAACAGACTCTTGCAATTTTATCAGAGTCTCTTCCTGCTACTTCTTATAACAAACAAAATCAAGGTGGGATTGTTTGAGTATCTTTCTTTGTCTTTTCGCTTTCTTGGGACTGAGCAATCTTTTCTGAAAATCCTATCTTAATGGCTGACTCATCCTTTCTCCATTCCCAAGGCCAGGTCAACATTCCTTCAAAGAAGGAAGATAACTTTTCATTCTCATTTGTTAGCATGCATAAGTAACCCCAAATTTTGCAGGTAAAACTGCTTACTTTTCCAAGCAGGAATTCTCTCTCTCTCTCTCTCTCACACACACACACAAACACACACACACACACACACACACACACACACACACACACACTACACATGCTTGGAGAAGAGAGTGCGGAGGATGGGAAATCTGTTGAAGAGGTTGGTGAGTTTAGTTTGGAGTCAGATTAGAATGATTGGAATAATATTGGAATCCTTTAATCAATAATCCGATTGATTTTGTTTTGTTTGGCCCTAGCAGAAAATGAAGATTCATTCTTGATGCCAAGAATCGTGAACGTGACATCACTAGCTACTGAAGAAGAAACAAATTTAAATCTGGATGCAAATAAAGGACCTTATACAATGTTAAATACTGATTGTAGGGCATCTGAGCTTTCCATGCAAGTTTTATCTCAGGAAACATCCAATCATAAATGCAAAGAAAACGAAGAAGGTTCTGAAAAAGAGAGAAATGTTACTGGAACAACACAAGATCTGCTTCAGGAAAAATACAGTTTTCCACAAATATTAAACGTCTCCAGTTTAAAGGATTCCCCAGAAACATTTGGAACAAAGCTCTGTTTTGAAGAATTAACTGGAAGCCACACATGGGCCAAAGAGGTAGATGGAGGAGGAGAAGATTGTCAAAAGTCAAATAATCCCTCATTGCAAAAGTTACAGATTAACAAAGCCAAGGATTCTGGGTCAGAAATGGAACTGCAGCAAGTTGCTTCCGTAATTCATGAACCAACAATGGATACGAGCAGTTCAGTAGATATAGAGGAGAATGATGATACAGATGAAACTCTGACCTCACTTCTGAATGAAATTGCATTCCTCAATCAGCATCTGAGTGATGATGCTTCAGACATACCAGAACTTTCCCACCCCCTAAGCTCTAGCTTTTCTCTGGCAGATACAGAAAGTCGCCAGGAATCAAACTCAGCAAGTAGCTCTGCCTTCCAATTTGGTACAGTGGGTGGAAATTTTAAGGATCTTTCTATGATTCAAGACAATGGTGATTCCATAACTCCTCTCCTACTCCACTTGGATGATGATGATTTTCCTGTTGGCAATAGAAATGCCGAAGAGGTTTCATCAGAATCTGATGCTTTAAAAATCATGCTAGGCTCTGAAGTAAAGGATAGAAATTCCAACCTGTTAAAAATAAACGGAAGTGGAAAAAACATGGAATCCTCAGAAAAGAAAAGAAGTGCTTCACCTCCTCTTCTTCATATGAAAACTAATTTAGAAGCTGGCGCATCGGACATGTCATGGAGGCCTATGCCCAAATTGGCACCACTGGGGTTAAAAACTGCTAATCAGTCATTAGATTCTGAAGGACAAAGTACTAAAGTGATGCCTGCATTGGCACCTGTTGCTTCAAAAGAGAAGAAATTGGCACAGTCAGTAATTAATCCCTGTCAGGTTTCTAAATCAACAAACACAAAAGCAACTGCAGTGACAAAATCAAATTAATTATTGTGGCTTTGACTTCAGATTTTAATATTTTCTTTCTGATTTAAGAGACTTAATCTAGATGTAGGATACACATGTGCATTTGGCTGCCTGCATTACATTGTCATATATTGTACAAAGTATGCATGTAATTTATGAAAATAGTTTTATAGTAGAGGTTAAGAAGTCAAAAAATTAAGAGACTAATCAGATAGATGAATAATGCAAATGTTTCATTTATCTGTTATTTTGGTATTTTACCCTTGTAAAATATGTTGAGGCTCTTGAACAAATTACATGTTTGAGAACATTCATTTTAGGAAGAAAAAAATGTAGAACTAAGTTATTTTCTTCATAACAACTAATGTAGTGAGAATTTTAACTGTTTTGCTCAAGCTCCAGTGGAGTTGCTCTTAATTGGCAGGAAAGGTGTCATGGTTATTTCCTTTGTATGACATTGCCTCAGAATATCTTTTTTTAAAGTATTTTTAAAAAATCAGGAATGTAAGTGGTTTGTATAAATATATTATGTGTTCAGGAGCTCAGATTAAAGCATTTCAGCAACAAAGTATTTTCTGTAATACAATGTTGTTCAAATTTGGGGGGCCTCCTATAAAGCAAGTGAAGTGTGAGATTTCATACTGTAAAATGATTTATATTTTTGTATACAGGTTTTGTAAGTATGTACAATAATGACAGTTTTCATCTAGGAAAAGATATTAAATATTTCTAAATGATTGTAAATGATAAATTTTTTACTAAGTGTGAAGCATTTGAATGCTTTGAATAAGTTGTTATAGGAAACCTTAAAACTTATGCATTTTAGGTAAATTCAATAAGGAAGGTAATGTTTCTTGTTACCCCAACATATAAAAGCTGTCTTCATTTATTAATATTTGAAGCTTCTTTCTCTTCTTTTTTTTATTGAAAAAGTTTTAAAAATTTTCACTCCCCTTTTTCCTCCCCCTCCCCCCCACTCCATCCCCCCCCCAAAACCACTCCCCCCCCAAGCTTCTTTCTCTTATCATGTGGATTGAATTAACCGTTGAGAGTCAGTTTTCTGTATAGGAATGAGAAATGAGCAATTCCGATGTGCTTATAGCGCAAAGGTTTACATGTAACAAACAGGCATGAGTCAGAATTGCTTCTGGTGGGTATTCCTCAGCTTTTAAGAATATATGCAGACTGAGTTAAGGGGAAAAAGTTAAACTCTTTCAGAGTTTTTTACAGAAATAGCAATGCTGTGTTCATCTGTACTGGCTTCAGAAAGTTAACAGAATTACAGGTTTAGTTTTTCCTTTAATCAATGCTATTCATTTAAAAGCTTTATAATAATAGAAAGGAAAAGTTGTCAAAGTATTAAGCAGTGTGGATTAAACAATTGGTAATTCTTTGCAGCTGCACATATTTCTTTATGCTATATTTCAGTTTATTATAAGGTTTTCTTGTGTTTCTTGATTCACTGTGTTCATTCAGTGCCTTAGGACATGAAAAAAACTTTGTACATCACAATTTAATTAAAATCTGACTGACCTGTTTATTTTAAGGCTCAGACTCCAATGTGATACAAGCCTTTTAAGTGTTTTGTCTGGACATGCAACTGAGAATGTGGTTTCTCTGAGAACCTGTGTCCCACAGACATCAGCAGATATTGTGTGAACATCAGCACTGATGGAATCCTTGGATGTAGACCAGTAAATCAAGGCAGCTCTTGTGAGTACATCAACTCCTTGCTGTTAGGATTTCTGACAGTATGAAATCCTGCTCTCGGACATCTTGCTTGTTCAAGTAAAAAAGCCTGAACAAGGTTTGTGGCAATTTGCTTACCTATATTAAATAAACATAAAATAAATTACACCAACCCTTTATTTTATGAAATCACCATTACACTAGTAATTTGACTAAAACAGCATTATTTTTCTCATTCTTTTCTCATTCCTTTTTTGTAGTATTTACTTGTTTTCTGAGCTATAGAAACTATTAAAAAAACCACTCTGTCCACATTTCACTTTAGAACAAATTATATCATTACAATTATGGTCATTTGGCCTCTTGCCTAAACATGACTATTTTACAGATGCAGTGCATTATAATGTAAATAGGCAGTAAAGGATTTCAGGAAAACTATATAAATTTTCAAATACGATTACAGAACTCTAAAATTCCGATACCCAATCACCTCTTTCAATAGTTTTGGTCTACATTTCAGTGCTGAAATCTAAAGTTTTTTAATAAAAATAATAAAATAATAGTACATCCTACAACACTATTCCATATGTATTTCAAAAGTAGCCTTGATAACAATTATGTATAGTTTTTTAGGAATAATGCAAGATTGAATTTTATAAGTATTTTCTAATCAACACTTGACAATTGATTCATTTCATTTTAAGCAAGCTTGTAAAATTGATTTTTAATTCATCTGTAAATGTCTGAAATGTTTTTAGTAAAATAATGTTAGATTTTGTTTTTATGATATTTCTTCTTTTTCTGTATCTACTAAAAACTGTATTTTTGTAGTTATCAAACCATAAAGCCTGTCTTAATAACTGAGAGGAGAATCTGTGTAATTAAAATAGTCTCTAACTAGAAAATGGTTTTGAAATATTATTTCTAGGCCAAACACCAGAGGAGAAGCTGTTTTCTGAGTTTGATTGATAAAATTCTGGAATAAAATTAGCTAGCCCTTTTAAAAAAGAATACTTTGAATTAAAAAAAATCTTAATATTTTGATTTGAGTTCTTAATTGTGATTTGTCTGAATCACATTTGGGGATTCTATTCCTGTACAGAGCTTTGCTTGGAATGTTCCAGAATACTTTGGAGAGCTTTGCCCATTCCTTAGTCTTTAAGTAGATATGGCTGTTTTCCTGACATTTATTTACTTTAGCATAACAACAGCATATTGAAATCACTTCTCCAGAACCATTTCCATTATTTTTCTGTTCTCTCAGCTGTACTAAAAACAGACTCATAAACTCCTTCATGGGGCTATGTGACCTAGCATTCTTTTTCAAAAGTATTAGAAATGTACAGCACAACTTCTCCATTGGATAAACCCTCCAGGCTCCTCTACTTGGATCGATATGTGAACTCTTGTCCACACTAATAAGTTTTTATATGGGTGTTGAGAGGAAAAAGGTTCTTTTGTTGATAAAGTGCAGAGAATCTATGCAAAATTATTCCAGCTCATATTACATAGCACATTTTGAGATGGATAAAATTTAGTACTGTAGTGCTACCATACCGTTTGGTTCTGTACAACCTTATAATGATCTATCCATGTGCCATTACATCAGGATTCCTCAAATTCAGTTCCCAGCCAGTGTTAAATCTTTTGTTCAGGATGGAACAAAGATAACCTTTGACTCAATTTTCCTCTATAGCAGACTTTATTGGGTGTGGGGTGGGAGCTTTGATTAAACTGAACACTTTTCTGTATTTTAGGGCCATTGAATTTTTGAGACTTTATCTCAAAATGAAATGGTTCATATCACCCCAGACAGCATGATTACGAAATGGTTCAGATCATCCCAGACAGCATGACTGACTAATCAGAAAAAACTATCCATGTTTTATACATTGGCAGTTTCTGGATAATCTGGGGATTCGCCTGATTGTGGTTCACTTACCGGCCAGGACAATCTGTGGGTGTCTGGGCTATTCCTCTAAACCAGGCTGTCCAATCCACTGGTTGCATACAGCTCTGGACAGCAAGTAATGCTACCCACAAGATGATAATAAAAATATTTAAAAGATAAAGGAAGTTCGTTATTTATATACATTAACTATATATTTTATATGCAGCCCAAAGCAATTTCTCCTCACTCAGTGCAGCTCAGGCAAGCCAAAAGGTTGGATATGCCTGCTCTAAACCCATAGTTAGCATGAGCTAAAAGTGTAATGTTTTCGTTTCAAAACTCCCTATGTTGGAGAGTGTATGATGGTTCTCTTGATATAATAAGCCATTCATCAATGTTTAATTTTGCAACTATGCTTCTCTTGACAGGAGCAATCCATCTTATAGTACATGATTGCACTGATTCCACTACCATGGATAAAAGGAAAATGTTCTGGGAATATTAATTCGAATGATTTGTAGCATTTGTGTCAGCCATAGGTTGGCTATTTATTTAATTGAATTATTTATACACCATCTTATTCCAAAAGTTCAAACTACTTAGCACGGGAATGTCCTTTCGTATCTTTACAATAACAATCCTTTAAAGTAAATTGCGTGAATGATTGGCCCAAAACCACCCAGTTAATTCCTAGGGCTTAAAACTGGGTTTCTCCCATTTTAACACTTAGCACTACATAATATTGCTTCTATTAACCCTCCTTCTTCCCATGCAGAATGTAATCTAATTTTAGGTTTATTTTTGCTCAAACTCAAAGGGAATACAGTCATTATAGATTTTATACACAGTGGCAATAGGTTGTCATAAAAAAAGAACATGTTTGTAAATTCTAGTTTATTTGCCACTCCATTTTTGAAGATGCTCAATGGCTTAATACATCAAGATTAAAAACAAAAGTTCAATCATAATCCAGTGAATCAATTTGGCAATAAAATGGTCTGTCTTGTCTTCAAATGCCTTTCTAGAAACTCATGTTTTATAGCTCTCCAGAAATATAAACTGGGGGTAGCTGCAGTTTGAAAGCATAGGGTCTGTTTTATGCTGAAAGTACTTCCTTTCAGCTTGATATGGAGCCACTGACATACATTCATAGGGTACAATTGTTCATCCAACTTTATATCCATCTAGTCCAATCTGCAGTTTTGTCATCCTTATTTCATGATTCTTTATTCTTTATTCTTCATCTAAAGAAAGATGGCTGAATATTTTACTGAAATTAAGATAAAATAGCACTTGTGCTTAGTAAACTCATGGTGACTCCTGTCATCAAATGCATTTGTTTCATACTGATATAAAATTTTCTATAGACTAAAAGTATAAAAAACAACATAAATGATAGAAACAGAAAAAAAGGAAAAGAAAAAACAAACAGACACTTTTCACCTTTCTTTTTGAGTAATTATTTGGAATTTCTGGCCGAGAAGCAAAACTCCAGTTGAGTGTTTTTCAACTTGATGGCTTTAAGATATATGGGCTTCACCTCCCAAAATTTCCCAGCAAGCCATACTGTCAAGTGAAGCATCCTATTTAGATTCCCAGATATCAATACATGTGTGCACTATTTCTGCCTTCTAAATAGGAGCATACAATCACTTGATACTGGATTTTTTTATCTAACTATTATTAAATACTTCTATTAATTCTATTAATAACTTCTATTAACACCAGACAAATTCCTTGTGTTTCCAATCACACTTGGCCAATAAAAAAATCTATTCTAAATGTTGCTAACCTTCTCTTTTGATGGGGAAACAGGTGCTTTCTGAGCAGCTTCTGCCATTCCATTAGCAATAGTAGTCACTACAACCACCTTCTACTTAAGCTGGAGTAAGCAAAACTGGCTTTTCTAGTATGTCTAGGAACTAGGTATGTCTGGTCTAATGAACAGAATGAACAGAAGAACAGCAGTCTTCCAGTATTTGAGGGGCTGCCACAGAGGCCGTCCTCTGTGGGGTCAACTGATTCTCCAAACCACCTGAGGGCAGGACAAGAAATAATGAGTGGAAGATCATCAAAGAGAGCCAACCTAGAACTAAAAAGAAAGTTCCTGATAGAACAGTTGATCAGTGGAATGGCTTGCCAACAGAAGTTGTGAGTGTTCCTAGCACTAGAGATTTTCAACAAGAGATTGAACAACCATTCATCTGGAATGGTATAGGTTCTCCTGCTTGAGTGGGTGGTTAGACTAGAAGATCTCCAAGGTCCCTTCCAATCCTGTTATTACATGGATTTTTTCCCCTATGCCAGCATACCATTGCCAACCAGTTTGTCTTAAACTATGCAGTTATTTAAAAGAAAACATTGGGCTGCCCCCATGAATAAGGCCTGGGTTGCTTAGATCAGCAGCAGCCATCTAACATTTTTTGAAGAAATTGTTTTTCTAAGAATAGAATAGAATAGAATAGAATAGAATAGAATAGAATAGAATAGAATAGAATAGAATTTTTTATTGACCAAGTGTGATTGGACACACAAGGAATTTGTCCTGGTGCATATGCTCTTGGTGTACATAAAAGATACGTTCATGATAGTCATAGGATAAAAATAAGCAATCAAGAAACAATATCAATATCAATCATAATCATATTAGGAAACAGTCATATAAATCGTAAGGATACAAGCAACAAAGTTACAGTCATACAGACTTAAGTGGAAGGAGATGGGTAGTGTAAATAGCTTGACAGTGTTGAGGGAATTATTTGTATAGTAGAGTGATGGCGTTCGGGAAAAAACTGTTCTTGTGTCTAGTTGTGGTGTGCAGTGCTCTAGCATCGTTTTGAGGGTAGGAGTTGAAACAGTTTATGTCCAGGATGTGAGGGGTTAGTAAATATTTTCACAACCCTCTTTTGACTTGTGCAGTATAAAGGTCCTCAGTGGAAGGCAGGTTGGTAGCAATTATTTTTTCTGCAGTTCTAATTATCCTCTGAAGTCTGTGTCTGTTTTCTTGGGTTGCAGAACCAAACCAGACAGTCATAGAGGTGCAAATTCCTTTGTAGAACTATATCAGCAGCTCCTTGGGCAGTTTGAGCTTTCAGAGTTGGCGCAGAAAGAACATTCTTTGTTGTGCTTTTTTGATGACGTTTTTGATGTTAGCTGTCCATTTTAGATCTTGCGATATGGTAGAATCTAGAAATTTGAAAGTCTGCTGTTGATACTATGTTGTCTAGTATTGTGAGAGGTGGAAGTATGGCAGGGTTTCTCCTAAAGTCTACCACCATTTCTACGGTTTTGAGTGTATTTAGTTCCAGATTGTTCTGGTCGCACAAAGCTACTTGTTCGACCTCCTGTCTGTATATGGATTTTTCTAAGCTTTTCAATACAATAAACAAATAAATCAGACCTTACTGCTGAGAATATGCATGGAGTATATGTGACCAATGGAAGCCCTGGATCAGTGACTGGAGTTTCCTATGATTCAATACTTCTATTGTGACAGCCTGCATTCAAGCATGGCTCCCTGCTGCTCTTTGTGTATACATGCAGAAACCCAGACACTTTGTGCTAGCTAGTTGATAAGAGAAGCTGAGCGTTAGTTTAGTTTCTCACAGGAAAAGGTTCAGACGGAAGGTCAGTTGGGCTGGCATCAAAGATGGAATCTTAAACTATCCACCAACTAAAAACAGCCATGCAATCAATCCCACCCCCAGAATTGAGAAAGTTTGGCAAATCGTTTCTGCTTATCTTAAAATATCAGATACAACTTTAGGAGGATGAATTGGGAGAGCTGGAGTGGAGGTGGATATAATATCTGGCAATTAAAATGGATCTAAAAATGATAGATGTTGAAGATTTGATTTGGTTTATTATGAAAATAAGTAAGGTAATCCAAAGACGACTGAATAGTATTAACATAGACTGATAAAACTTTGTTTTGTTCTCAAAAAGTTGGTCTGAGAAGTCTGAAGCCTCTGGAAACAGATGAGAGCATAAAGGTGGTGAACTTTGCAGAAGTCAAAGAGGACAGGAGAGAAGAGATTTTACCAGTCAAAAAAAGCTGGTTGCCAGACTGACAGGAAATTGTTGTCCAGTGTTTAGCATTAGGCCCTTTCCTAATGCTAAATAGTAGTATTTACAGTACTTAGAAACATAGAAAGGTAGGCATCTCCTAATTGTATGACTTGCAAACATATTCAGTGCATGCTTAGAAAAGCTTTAGGCTGCACAATTCAATAGAAGGGAAAAATTTCAATAACAATTTTATATCTCAGGTTGAGATTTCATTCTCTGCATCTTATCATTAAAAGTGACCAAGAGAAGGTGGAAGAACCAGGCTTGGCTAGGGCAAATCTAAAGCATGTGTCTAAAAGTGAAACTGACTACTATTCAATAAAAGTATGAGAAATTCAAAATCAACTTTACATGGAGTTTTCTATCAAATCCCGAAAACCCACAGAAAAGCTCAGCCGCAATCCCTAAAGGCAATGTCTGTTTCTGCAAAGCTTGGAAAATACTTAATAACGAACAGTAACATGAACCAGTAGATTTGTCTGCAAGCACTTTCTTTTACTGTCCTGAAACCCTTGTCATTGCTTCTGATCATTTGTGGACCTTTCCAAATTACAGAGCCCTAGATCTGTGCCCCAGGTTCCTTTTGCACCTGTTTCCTAAGGCTATAAATCACAAAACTGCATCTCACTTATTTTGGCCATGCCATGTGGGGCAATTCACTGGATGGAGAAAGCAATCCTGTTTGGAAGAATTAGCGGTAAAAGGAAACCAGACCACCAAAGAATGTGGTGACTGGACACCATCAAAGCTGATACCAAGCAGAGCATAAAAAAACTCAAACAAGTAGCGCAAGATTAGAAGATGTGGAGAGACCTGGCCCATATAATCGCCAAAAGTCGGACACAACTGAATGGATAAATTTATCGTCATCACCTAAGGCTGTAACCATGCAAATTTCTACCAAAACAAATATAAATACTAAATAGAACAAGGGAGGGTGCTCTTAGTAATTAACACAAATGACAAATTCCATTACTTCATCTCCTCAATTTATTACCACATATTAAGACTTTATAATTAAATGTGTGTGACAATCTACCGGAAATCCTTGAGCCTTAGGCTTAATGTGACACACAAAGTGAATGTGAATATTGTAGTCATCTAATAAAGTGTAATTAGCACAACATCTACTATTACAGATCAAGGGTTGGATGTTGTTTAGTGTATGACACTGAAACATCTTTAATTGCAATAGTGAGATGCAACAAAACATCATGCATTTTGCTGATTGGAATTGAGGAAACATGCTGCCATTTACCATAATGAGCTGATCAGTATGCCATTGGGATTTGAAAAAGATCAGGAATCTATTTCTTACAGCAAGATGTCCAGTGACATTGCCTATACATGAGGTACTGTACCTTCAAAGTCAGGTATCTTCATATGCCAGCCATTCCAATGTAGTTATCCCAACCATGCTATTTTAATGGATGAACAGTGAAGGAAGGGGGGAACAGATGGTTCTCCTCTTCTGCATTGATCTTTAAAATAAAACAGGCTTCCCTCACCATCTAGAATGCAACCCTAAAACACTTTAAAGAGATAAAAGCTGTCAACAATGTAATTATCTCTGTGTAAATGTGCATAATATAAAAACGTTTAATATATAGAATACACAAACTAGAAAGAAATGCAGTATTGAGCTGCAGTATTCTGATCATGGAAGGAGGCCCAAGAGATATTTGATTTGCAAGGTTATTAGGGGATGAAGTATTTAAACACACAAGCAATTAATAATTTTTATACTGTATTTACTACAGTTATTATTGTTGCTCTTGATTTGTAACTTAGCCATTCAGCAGCTTTGTGTAATAGATTTGAATGATGTCATCTGGTATTTTTTCTAATTTCACTTTTAATCATATATGATGGTACATTGCCTCGAGAACTCTTGCTTTACAATTGATCAATGGCTAAATGCAAACTTTGACTTAAGAAACCTTAGGGCATTTAATACAGAACATAAATTCTGTAACAAGGCCCAAATGGTGCAAACAGCACACTGTGGATCAAAAGTAAGTTGACAAAATGGGGTGACGGATGATGGAAGATCTTGTTTTGCTACTTGCCGTCTTCTCCACAAGACTGCAAATCACCACTTATAAAATGTCAGCTCTACTTGTGTTAACGGAGCTTCAAACAGTATGGATATTCTGTGAGAGAGACATATTTCCTTTTTTCCCCAGATAGTCAGGGAAATATTGTGACAGATCAGAAAGTATGATATGATTGTGGAGAAAAGGAAGAGGAGGACGACGACTATGGCATCTGAACTGAACTAAGAAATAAATGCTCACAGATTTCTTAAAAAGAAAAAAAAAATGCCAGTGTTAAAAAAGCAATTCTACTTTTAACAGGCATGTCCAAAAAGCCCCTTGCTAGAAGCGCTATTGCCTTCATTCTCTGCATGTAGATTTCCCAGCAATCTGCTTTGGGGTGAAATGCTCCGAAGTCTGCTACTGGTTCGCTGCACATGCGCACCAAACGCACGCTTTTCACACATATGCACTGCAGGCGCTACCGTGCAGCGCTGAAAAAGGAGAATTAAGAAGCCTTTTCTAAGGTAAGTAGAACAGTGAGGGGGGGGGAACAGCTGTGCCACGCGATTTAGATTTGCTAGAAAGCAGGATTTCCTGGTTTCTAGCGAATACAAATCGTGCAGCACAGCTGATCATTGGAAATACTAATTCGCCCGAACCGGTAGCTTTTATTACTACCTGCTCGGATGAACCAGTCCAAACTAGTAGCATTTCACCCCTGAATCTGCCCACCATATACTAGATACCGGTCAGGGCCCTTGGTTTGCCCCAACAGTCCTTTTCTTCCATGCCATGTCTGAACATTGATGACAGATGTGAGAGTTAAGCTCTCTTCTGATATCAAGGCAGAAAGCTTTAAAGATGACTCAGAATAAAGTTTCATCAACTGTAGTAGAACACTGTTCCAAAAATGAAGAAAAAAAAGGTGTAACTTTTAACCTTGGGCAGTATTTGGGAGAAAGCTTTAAAACAAGCTAGTCTCTACTCCAGGCCAAAACAAGCAAACAAATGTAGATTTATTGCAGAGATGGGAACAGATATGCTCCAATCACTGATATGCTCTTTGAGTCACAGCCGTTTTGGAAAGTGTACCGTTCCTCCCCTGGGCTTCCAGGTGCATTTCTATCTTTCCTTTCTCAGCCAGTGGGAAATACTGGTTATGGCACTCCTCACCTTATTTCCCCCACACATTCTTTAGGGTTAGATTAAAGATAAATTAAAGATTAAAAAAAGAGAAAATGGGATACCAGGCAAAGTAGTTTTGCACAAATCCCACCACTTGTACAGAAAGCTAGGAGAGAGAAAAGAAAAATATGGCACATAAAGAAGAAGTGAGAAGAAGCACCAAGTGTTAGAAAGGCCTGCTAGGAAAGGAAAAACAATACTTCTTTTAAAAAAACATATTTTATTAATTTTAAAACAAACAAAGACAAAAACATAATTATAACAATACGAAATTACAAAAATGCAAAAAGAAAATCTTTGTGCAGAACTGTGGTGTTGTGTCTTGCCTGCTCTCACAGCAGCCGGGGCCTTCTTATCTGCTCCCGAACACGGAGGAATGTATGCCTCCCGGCCCCAGTCCTGGCTCCATGCCCAGACAAGCTGAAGAGGAGGGGGCACCTCCCGGTCCCAGCCCTGGCTCCATGCCCAAGCAGGCTGCAGAGGAGGGAGCACCCCCCAGCCCCAGCCCTGGCTCCATGCCCAGGCAAATGGAGCAGCTAGACCCCTCCCCCTCCTCCACAGCATGTGAGCCTGAGGAAGGTTTATTTCCAACAGCTGCTGATTGGAGTGACCCTCGCATCAGAAGACTGGATAGGCGGAGGCAACAGAAGGAAGGAAGGGGCAGGCCTTAATGAGTGCTGAGTCATGGAGCCATACCACATGGCCTATATAAAGGATCTGCTTTCTGGCAGTCTCTGAGTCAGGCAAAGTCGAACTTATCTTGCTGAAGTCACTTTCTGGTCTCCTGCCTGCTCTGAGGACTTTGCTAGGACTTTGGGCAGAGCTGCAGAGGCAAGCCTGATTCGGATTTCCCTGACCCGGCCGTCAGCGGAGGAGTGGGACACGACATGTGGCCATTTACACTACATATCACTACAAAGTTCCTATACCCTATACATTTTACTTCATCAAATTTTTACTGTGCCCGAGTCTTTGTTTCATTCTTCTATTTTCAAACAATTTGTACCATTTCTCCCATGATACATAATATTCCACGTCTGTCATTCCTTTCAGTTCCAAAGATAGTCTATCCATTTCAGCACAGTCAAAAAAATTTTGGATTATTAAATCCTCGGAAGACGTCTTTATGTTCTTCCAACATTGCGCAAAAGCCAGTCTTGCCACGGTTGTTATACGTATAATCATGTGTCTTGTTTTCTTGTCATAAGTTTTTCTCATTATTCCCAGAAGGAACAATTCCAGTGTATATTCCAGTTGGACACCAGTTATTTCCTGTAACCAATTTTTTATTTTTTTCCAATGTTTTTTTGACTCTGGACACACCCACCATGGTACCGTTTCTGTCTGCATTCCAACAATTTGGGGTTAAATTTGGATATATTTTTGCCAACCTTGAGGGAGCCATATGCCAATGGTAGAACATTTTGCATTGATTTTCTTTATATTTTGCCGACCTTGTTATTTTATAATTTCTGTTCCAAATAGGAAAAACAATACTTCCATGTTGGTTTTGGCTTCATGTAATGTTGGTAAAGAAGGACTTGAAAGGCAGGTGGTCCATTTAGTCTGCAGTCATATGAAGATTTGGAATACGGCACTTGTGTCTAGTTACTCTGGCTATTTCTAGTTTGCTTGGTTTGGCAATCATGGCGCAGCTTCAAATTACACACTTACAAAATGTGAGCTGACACCTTTCCTGATAAGGCAGTAGGAGGTTCTCTAAACCAGGTTTGTGAATGTGAATGCTCTAGTATGCAATCTCTTATAAAACGTTAGGCTGCTGGCTCTTACTGTATGTTCAAAAGTAAATCCTACTGCAGACCTCATGAAATAAACCCCTGACCTAGTGTTTGGGATACCTTGCATCTTCCCCACCTGGTGAACATTGTAGATCTTTGTGTGCTATTTTGGTTGATCCTACACAAAGTATTACACAATTACAGATTTGGGAATATCTTCTCTGTGAAGTTGCTAATCCTTTTTAACAGACTTTCTAGTTTGGTAGTCATATTCATTAGTTTGTGAAAGTGCTTTATACAGTACTGTGTCTTTCCATGTGAGTTTACTGCTTGTGTGAAAAGAAGGGTCAAGAACTGAAGTTTTAGGAAGTGTTGCCACAAAGAAGAGGGAGTCAGGCTATTCTCCAAAGCATTTGAAGGCAGGACAAGAAGCAATGGGTGGAAACTAATCAAGGAGAGAACCAATCTAGAACTAAGGAGGAATTTCCTGACAGTTACAACAATAAATCAGTGGAACAACTTGCCTCCAGAAGTTGTGAATGCTGCAACACTGGAAGTTTTTAAGAAGAGATTGGACAATCATTTCTCTGAAATGGTATAGGATTTTCTGCCTGAGCAAGGGGTTTGACTAGAAGACCTCCAAGGTCCCTTCCAACTCAGTTGTTCTGTTCTGTTCTGTTCTAGTCTCCAGTGCAGCAATTTTCTCCTCTGATGGGACATACAGAGAATAAAATGAAAGCAAATATGATCTGATAAGCAGTTTTAAAAACAAACCTGTAATGAAAGGGTCTGAGATGCAGCTAGAAATCTTATGGCCATGATCATCCTTGTAAATGTATGTAGGATTACAGCTTTAACATCTCTTGCCTAGGAAGATAGCAATACCGTGTACAAAACACATACTGGAATGTGACATCCTGAAACAGAAAAAGTTGGAAAAGGCAGCTATGGAATTAATAGGTACCTGTACTGTGACAAGAACTTTTAGCAGATACCAAACCATTCTTAAACATTTCATGACAGTGATCTACTCTGGTTGCTTTCTGTATTTGTTCCCGGAAAGATGTAGTTAGGACCATTTGAGCTTAAATAGAATTGTTACTTACTTTGTGCTGCTTTTAAACATAAGCACACTTGCAACCTGATTTGTGCTGAGCAAGGCATATGTCTGTTGAATAATTTCATTGGTCATTATCAGGAAGTAAAGACAGTTGAGTGCCAAAAGAAGTATAGCATTTGTGTAAACACTTTTAGGAATGCGGGCTAAGACTCAATTCTTAGTCAGCATCCTTACTGTTTGCCAAGAAATACTTAGGCTGGAGGAGAGCTGAACCTATCTTTGCCCAAACACATTCTCCATACATACATAAACCAGGGGAGAAAAACCCAAAAATTTAAGCCTAGGTAGACCTTTGCATAGGTTAGCTTAGTGTAGAAATGGTGATGGATTGTATTAGCTTTAATTGGTAGTAAATTACCTTTAATCAAATGTCTTCCTTCTGAGGCATGATGATTGAACAGTAGAGCACTTCAGATAGCATGTAGTATAGCCACATTTTGCTTATCTATAGTTTACTTGATTGGGGCCACAGAACACCTAAATTGCAAGGCATGATTTACAAACCATTTGTTCACATATTATGTTAAGTCAAAACCAGGCAGATCATACAAAGGCTTAGCAGATTATGCAAACTTAGGCAGATGTACAGTACCTGAATTAGTGCAGCAACCAAATTTGGCTTTTAGGTACAGGTAGTCCTTGAGTTACAAACACAATTGAGCCTAACATTTATGTTGCTAAGTGAAACATTTGTTAAGTGAGTTTTGCCTCATTTTATGACTTTCCACAGTTAAGTGGAAAGTTTCAGCAGTTAAGTCAGTAACCCCGTTGTTACGTGAATCTGCCTTTCCCATTGACTTTGCTTGGTTACAAAAAATGATCACATGATCCCAGAACACTGCAACCATCACAAACAGGAGCCAAATGCAAAACATCTGAATTTTAAAATATGTGGCCCTGGGGATGCGGCAATGGTTGTAAGTGTGAAAAATGGTCATAAGCAGTGGTGGGATTCAGCCAGTTTGCACCACTTCGGGAGAACCGGTTGTTAATTTTCTGAGCAGATTGGCAAACTGGTTGTTGGAATAAATCATTAGGGCAGAAAATTGGTTGTTAAATTACTTGAATTCCCACCACTGGTCATAAGTCCCTTTTTCCCAGTACCATTGTAAACTTTGAACGGTCGCTAAATGAGATGTTAAGTTGATTGATCATCAATTGTGTTGTAAATGTTGTATCTTGATGAACGTATCTTTTCTTTTATGTACACTGAGGGCATATGCACCAAGACAAATTCCTTGTGTGTCCAAACGCACTTGGCCAATAAAATTCTATTCTATTCTATTCTATTCTATTCTATTCTGGACTACCTGTATGGAGGAAGCCGAGATGCCACTGATTTCAGAATTCCTTTCAGGGTGGTTTTTAAAAAGGGGGTCTTATTTTCCTGTATTCCACACATTTCTTATAGCACAGGGTCCTTCCTAAGTTTGGAGAAAAAGTTGGCAAACCCCACCTAATAATGCCGTTAATAATCTATCGTGGAGACCTCAGATGGGTCCGTGGCTCGGGCTCCGCGTAAAAACACGTCTAGGTGTTCCGGAAACAAACCGGCAAGGTCTCCAAACCGGTTCAATTTTTGCTTGCCGATTCAAGCCAGCCAGCCAGCCAAAGAGGGCGGGCAAAGACGTTCGCCGGGTTTCTCCCCCGCCGTGAAAAGGAGCCGCCTTCTTCCTGCAGGAGCTCTGCGGTCGAGAAATCCATTCCCCCATTTCCCGCCCTCCGAAATCGACGCCGTGAAATCGAGGGAGGCAGGCCGGTCGGTGATTTCGTCTCCGTTTCGGCGTTTGGTCTGCCTAGGCCACCATAGCCTCCGCGGAATCCGGCTGGCTGGCGGGGACGGCGCTGTCAAGAGCCAGGCGAGCTCCAGAGGGAGACTTAACCGGAGGCGGCAGAGCGGGGTCGCCAGCTCGGGACTCGCGGAGGAGAAACAGCTGAGCGAAGAAGAGGAGGAGGAGGAGGAGGAGGAGGAGCCCAAGGAGAGGGACGATCCTGGGGGCTGGAGCCCAGGCTCGGCGGGGAGGCGGGGATCGCTCTGGCAGCCTTCCCGGCACGGGTGATCCGCCGACTTCGCCAAAGCCGTCGCTGTCAGCGGGCGTGAGAGGAGCGGGGAGGACCGGCTGCGAGCGAGCGAGCGAGCAGCCTCGAAAAGCGAGGGAAGGAAGGCAGCCCTTTTCTCTCTCCCCCACCCCCTCCCGTCTCGCCTCGTTCGCTTCCCCCAGCTCCCGCAGCCGCTTAGAGGGAGCTTCCCCCTTGCAGCTGGAGGGCTCCCGTGGCCCCCGCCTTCCCCTTTTGGGAAGCCCGCAAAGCCGAACCGAGCCGGCTAGAGAAGAAAGACGGCAGGCGGCAGCGCCGGGAAAGGCAAGGGGGCTTTTTTTGAATGCGACCGTGGCTCGCGAAAGGACGAAACCCGGCTGCATGGACGAGAACTGGGGGAGAGGGCTCGCTTTTTTATTTTTATTTTTTTACCCTTCCTCTACGGAGCGCCGATGCCCCTTTTCCAAGGTAACAAAGGTTCCCCCCCCCCACAAAACGAAGGGGCTTCCTTTAAAGCCAGAAGCAAGCTGCGTTTCGTGGTTTTTTATGGCAGAAAACGGGTCGGGCTGAATTACTCGCCGATTTCTCCATCCTCGTCATCCTATTGTTGGCCTGAAAAAAGCTGGAAGGGCTTCTGCATTAGTGTTATAAATTCGACCTCCCTTTGTACATTCCTCGCCTTCGCGGATGGGCAAGAGGTTTTAGGCAAACTTCTTTTCGGAAATCTCCGTCCGGTTCCTTTTATTGACTTCACAGTCATTGAGAAGGGTTTTTTTTTTTTGGGGGGGGGGGTGGTTGACGCTCTGAGCTTCTTTGGATGGACGTGGTTCTCTTTTTAATGCGTTAAGTGAAGCGTTTGTGGCAGTGAATCGTCTTTAAGCTTGACAAATGCCCACTATATTAAAAGCAGAGCTCAAAACCCACGAGTTGATCGAATTGCCAACGATATTATTTTGATTTACTTGGCTTAGGTGTCTGATTTCTTTTTCTTAAAAGGGTAATCCTTAAGCATTTGCAACACGGTAACTGCGTGTTGTTAACTCCACACAGAATAGTAGGGGGGAATTTCCTGGGAAATTTGCAAAGCACTCCCCTGTAAAATAAGGATTCCCCTGTCAAGTAGTCTGGTTTGTCTGTTAAGCTACCTTCATAAATATATATAATTAACTACATCAGGAATTAAGGAATTCAATTTTCTACATTTGTGTGGCTTTGGGTTACAGATTAAGATTAGATTAAATTGGATTTGGACCGCATGTTTGGGGAAATGTGGTTGATGCATTTGTGGTTCAGTGTCTGAACATGTCCATGCAATTGTTAGTAGGAGTTGTCCCTCACCTCCAGAGCTGGAGCAGTGGGCTGTCTTCAAATTTTGATCTTTGTATTACAGTCACATGCACACACCCATTTTTAAAACAGCCACGTTTTGTAAACTGGAGGCAGTGTGGGAATGGTGGTGACTTTACATGAATTCTGAATAAGATGCTTGTAAGATTGTATTATTGGTTTACCTTGGTTCTCTCTCCCTCCCCCCTTTCATTTCTCAAAGGTCTATTTTGATCTTGGTCTTTTGAACTAAGAAGAACTGTGCATAGCCATATCGCAGAGCAGATGTGTCCTAGAGTGGAAGCCCTATGATGAAGTAAAAGAAGAAGGTGTGGAGTCTCCTGAAAGTGATGTGAAATCCAGCCCCTCAGAACTTCTTTGTGGAAGGCATTTGAGAGGGGACTGTGTTTTCTCCCCGCTAAGACTATGATGTCGGTTGAAAGCTCCACAATAACGAGCAGAATAAAAAATTTACTTCGGTCTCCCTCTATCAAACTGAGAAGAAGCAAACCAGGGACCAAGCGGGCAAATATCAGCACTAAGGCAAGTTCAGCAACAGGGTCTTGTCTCTTTTGTTATCATTCTTGAGTTGTTCGTTCTTCACAAGGGGTTGCATTGTGTTGCGTTTGGTGGTGGTGAAGATGTCATACCTGCTTTCCTGAAGTGGGTGTAATAATACAGATGGGGAAGTTTCGATTGCTGCTTTGAAGGTACCTAAAGGTTGGCTTTCTAAAGCCAGGTGATACTTCAGGGGATGTTGTGCTAGAAAAAAGTAGAAGCAAGCAAGGGGATGATCAAGAATGTGACCACATTCAAAAAGGGGCGGTATTTAATTTTTTCAGCAATTTGAAGTTGTCCTGTTCCCAATGCATTCTGGGTTGCAAACCATAAAATGGTAGCAAAACCATTAAAACCAAGCAAACCAAGTATGGGTTCCTATAAGAGCCATCAAAAGTTTTGTGCTTTTTCCATACAGAAATGAGTTCTAGGTGTCTCCTTAATTGTGTAAAATTTTAATTTATACATCTTGTGATTTTGGAATTGCTTCTGAGGAGCAACAGGTATCTGATAGATGCCTAATTCTGTTTTATTACTTGACACACGACAGTTTTATTTTAGCTCAGGCTTAAAAGGAACTAAACATTATGGCAATACTTCCTGAAATACGGCTATTGGAGTTGTGTGACTTCCTCCTTTTTTGGCATTTTTCAAATAATGGACTTTTGCCCAATATTACCCCCTCCCCCGCTCCCCATTCTGTGACTTTTTCTTTTTGGTCTGAGTACACCGATGGAGAGAGACAACAATTATTTTGTTCTCTTTTAGGAGATAATATTTAATTTGTGTACTCAATATAAGGGAAGACTGAGCTTCCCTTATAAAATATGAGTCTGGAGGCTTACTTACTTGAGAGCTCAGCCATTGCCTAATCACATGCCTTTGCAGAAAAAAATAGCAATTACATCCATCTTTGCATCCAAAAATCAAATATAATTGCACATAATTATAAGTAATCACTCCTGAGGGTTTGCTTAAAGCATGTGATACTAGCTGAATTTGAGCCTATGAAGAAATGTGGAGAAACCTTACTAGGTGAGATAGGATTTACTCCAGAAGATTGGTGCTGCTTTTGTAATTCTGGGTACTATGAACACGTAAGCCCGCAAATGGGAGTATATGAAATAGAAGCATGAGATAGAGGACTTGGTTTTGAAGGTTAACCGTTGTTTTTCTGTACTCATGTTAATATGTTTTCCACATCTTTTTGGGAAGGACTTTTTTGTGTGCAAAAACCATTGCAATATAAGAGGTGATGTATGGAGGTGAATGGGTGTGCAGCTGTAGAATATGAATTGTTAGAGATAAGGCTCAACTTTCAATATCTTTTTCTATAGGAATGACAAATAGCTGAATGTTGCTTACCATGCCCATGTCCTTTCAAAGCCTGATGTTTTTTTTTTAAATAAACGCTGTGCTTTTTGGGATATGACCTTTTTGAATTAATTCCATAAGTTTTGTCTGATTCTAGAATGAAAGTGAATTGCTTTATTCCTCTTGATTTTAGATATGTCTTTTTTAGGCTACGGTAGCAAAGATAAAAGGAGCAATGAAAGAATGAAAAAATGTGAAGTAGAATTCAAATGATAGGAGTCTCAATTTCCTTCCTGGAAAGGGAGAAATAAATACATGGATGCATGTGAAACATCCAGATTAATTTTTCTTGTTTGATGGCTGGAATGATAAAATTGAGAAAAAGCCTTTTTTTTTTGCAATATATTTACGTTTATGTGATTAAGACTGGTGGAATTTAAAACTGTGTAGGAGTATATTATATAATATTCATTGGAGAAATAATCTCCAACATACGATAGTTAAATCAGCATCCATCTCCTATAGCCTGTTTTGTAAATGAGTGGTATAAGAGGGAGACATTGTGGGGATTGGGGTCCTTGAGGAAATGGGTGCATTCCTTCCTTCCCTAGCTATTGGTCACTTGGCCCTTTCTAATAATACCTGTCACTGACAAGTAAACATGACTTGTTAAAGACTGTCTTAAAATACTAAAATACAGATCGTCCCCAACTTATGACCATTCATTTAGTAACCATTTGAAGTTACATGGTGCTGAAAAAAGTAACATGTAACTAGTTCTTGCACTTACAACTGTCACAGTGTCCCTATATTGAAGGATGTAGGAAAACTATTTGTACAGGTATTGGCAATGAGAAGCTTAGAAACACACAGTATGTATGGCTTGTTATATCGCCAAGTGCTGTAAACATTTTTTTTTGCTTAATTCTGTTCCCCAGGTAACTTATAAAATATGAGTCTGGAGGCTTACTTACTTGAGAGCTCAGCCATTGCCTAATCACATGCCTTTGCAGAAAAAAATAGCAATTACATCCATCTTTGCATCCAAAAATCAAATATAATTGCACATAATTATAAGTAATCACTCCTGAGGGTTTGCTTAAAGCATGTGATACTAGCTGAATTTGAGCCTATGAAGAAATGTGGAGAAACCTTACTAGGTGAGATAGGATTTACTCCAGAAGATTGGTGCTGCTTTTGTAATTCTGGGCACTATGAACACGTAAGCCCGCAAATGGGAGTATATGAAATAGAAGCATGAGATAGAGGACTTGGTTTTGAAGGTTAACCGTTGTTTTTCTGTACTCGTGTTAATATGTTTTCCACATCTTTTTGGGAAGGACTTTTTTGTGTGCAAAAACCATTGCAATATAAGAGGTGATGTACGGAGGTGAATGGGTGGGCAGCTGTAGAATATGAATTGTTAGAGATAAGGCTCAACTTTCAATATCTTTTTCTATAGGAATGACAAATAGCTGAATGTTGCTTACCATGCCCATGTCCTTTCAAAGCCTGATGTGTTTTTTTTTTTAATAAACGCTGTGTTTGTTGGGATGTGACCTTTTTGAATTAATTCCATAAGTTTTGTCTGATTCTAGAATGAAAGTGAATTGCTTTATTCCTCTTGATTTTAGATATGTCTTTTTTAGGCTACGGTAGCAAAGATAAAAGGAGCAATGAAAGAATGAAAAAATGTGAAGTAGAATTCAAATGATAGGAGTCTCAATTTCCTTCCTGGAAAGGGAGAAATAAATACATGGATGCATGTGAAACATCCAGATTAATTTTTCTTGTTTGATGGCTGGAATGGTAAAATTGAGAAAAGGGTTTTTTTTGCAATATATTTACGTTTATGTGATTAAGACTGGTGGAATTTAAAACTGTGTAGGAGTATATTATATAATATTCATTGGAGAAATAATCTCCAACATACGATAGTTAAATCAGCATCCATCTCCTATAGCCTGTTTTGTAAATGAGTGGTATAAGAGGGAGACATTGTGGGGATTGGGGTCCTTGAGGAAATGGGTGCATTCCTTCCTTCCCTAGCTATTGGTCACTTGGCCCTTTCTAATAATACCTGTCACTGACAAGTAAACATGACTTGTTAAAGACTGTCTTAAAATACTAAAATACAGATCGTCCCCAACTTATGACCATTCATTTAGTAACCATTTGAAGTTACATGGTACTGAAAAAAGTAACATGTAACTAGTCCTTGCACTTACAACTGTCACAGTGTCCCTATATTGAAGGATGTAGAAAAACTATTTGTACAGGTATTGGCAATGAGGAGCTTAGAAACACACAGTATGTATGGCTTGTTATATCGCCAAGTGCTGTAAACATTTTTTTTTGCTTAATTCTGTTCCCCAGGTAACTTATAAAATACAAATGTATGATGACAGGATGGTTCAAATAAATATAGTTGGTTTCTACACACTAAGCTAAGAATGCAATTTATCCTGTTCAAGATGCAATATTCATTTTATAACCCTTGTGGGGAAAAAGTAGCTTCTTTTAAATCACACATTTTTCTCAGATTGTCATATATGAGTAAACTTTTGTTCGGGATATGAATTGAATGATTGTGTCTTTATCAGAAAAAAAAAAGTCCAGCCAATATACCGCTTTGGTTTTAGAAAATATGTGGCTCGAAAAATACTTTCAGATTTGATTGATTTCAAGTTATTCTGGGTTAGGCTTGGTAACAGCATTTTCTCTATGTGTATTCTTTCTTGGTGTCAAAGTGCTGTGGCTTGTTTAGAAAAGGGGCTGAGCTGCTTTCTAATTAATGGCTGGGTCTGCAGTGGCAAACTTCCCAGTCAATGTGGCCCTTTTTTATCCAAAGATTTTTTTGGAGAAACCTGTTGGCAGGCCTGAAGGAGGCAGAGAAGGAAGATAAAGTGTAATGCTGAGGCCAGCTGGCTGCCTTCACCAGTACTGTCCCGTAATCCTAAGAAGTGAAATGAACTAGGATTGTGCTTCTGAACCTAGCTTAAACTGGATAGTTTAATGACCATAGTGACTCCTGTATGATTAAACTGCAAGAAATGGGTGTTAATTGAAATAAACTCTTTCAGGCTAGTTGAAAATGCCTGAAAAGCTGTTTTTGATCAGAGTAAGTCAATGTCCTGAAAGTACGTCAGCGGTTTGGAAAGCAAATTCTCTGAAGTCTCAGAGCATTTTCAAGCTGTAGCATGGCCCTTCCCAGCCTGGTGCTTTCCAGATGTGTAAGATTTCAGCTTTGATATCTCCCAGCAAGCATGGCTCTTTTGAAAAATTGGCAGCTTTGGTAGGTACAGGTTTTAAAATACTGTTTTAAAGCAAAGACTGTCTAAGCGTAAACAAGCCATGGTTCCTTCTCCACAAACTCAAGAAAACAGAATGTGTTTTTGAAACCCTTACTGTATTTCAAGACTTTTGATTGGGCCCGAAGTCCTTACTATATCTCCAGTTCCCCTTCTAGGCCTGTCTGCTCTATAATTACAGCTGGATAAGATAAGGAGAGGCCGGAACACAAACTTGAGGAAACTAGTAGAATTTTTTGACTATTTCTTTGCAGCTGAAGGATAAGTGTTGTCATGAGCCTATTCCATATGGCTTTTTTTTCTAAATTACTGAATTTTTAAAATTTTATGTGGCGGGGGCATTCCAAAATTGTGTAATCCTCCCCTCCCCCAGTGAAAAAATACATTTTATACTGCTGGTAAACGTAATGGTGTAAAAAACAATGAATGAGGCAGGTCGCAAATGTCTGTCATTCAACTAAATGAAATTCCATATTGTCTTCTTTCATAGATGTGGTGATTTCTTTTATTTCCCCATTGTCTTGGTAGCAATTCTTCTTCCTGTGCTTAAGGTTATGTTTTCTGCACATTACAGAGTCCCGGGCTGAACAAATGAATTAATGTCCACATTTTCCTGAAGGAAACTGGGAATGTCACCCACAGAGACACATCAGATAGCAGAGCTTTCTATTTTTCTAACCATGCTAGAATGTGGTGGCAAACTCACCAATAACTGGAAAGGTTTCAAATAATAATTTATTTTCAAAGTTAGCAGATTATATTGATACCAATAAAGGAGAATATTTGTAGCTCCAGGTTGAAATGAGGGGTCCTTGGTGCCCTAGAGCTTAATTGTTTCCTTGCAGACATTTCTTGCAGACCTACTTTGGGTAATAACATGTCTGCAAGAAAACAACCAAGCTCAGAGAGCACCAAGGAGGTTATATTGAGTCACAGTTGCACCAAAGAACCCACAGCAAGAACGTCAAGGTTACACCAATCTTAAAAGCCAAGGTCCTTTTGATACAATTGGTGGGAGTGTTGGGTGTTTGCACTTTTTCTTGTTTTACTTAATAGAATGGAGAGAAAGAAAAAATTAAATAAAATATAGAAAAATATCAAATTTTATACACGAGGATTTTTCTTGCTTATATCATGTGTAAAGTTTTACATAACATTTCAATAAAAAATTATATTTCATTGTAAGTGTCCATAAATAAGCTGCATCTAATAATCTGATATAGAAAGTTGATCAAAGCAGTACAAATATGCGAACATCATAGAATTTCAATTCCCTTTGAATTTCAAAGGGAAAAATTTGCAACTGATGTCACTAACAGGTAAAATTGGGTGGTGTGAGCGGGTGGGGGTAGGAATGAGGGTAGGAGATCAAAGTGTGAACACACTATAGGAACATTGTTTGAAATCCAGTGGGGCAACTTTCATATGCAGGTGGTGTCAAACACTTAATTGTTATTTTAACACAATGGAATTGAGTAAGTTGTGAAGAAAGAAATGGAGGTAAGAAAGACAGTCAGGGATCACTCATAAAATGTGTGCCTTTTATGAGTGATCCCTGACTGTCTCTCTTAGGAAAAGTGAAATAATTAACAAAACATTCACAGAGCAATTAGAAGTGTTAGTTCTAATTTTGCCACAAGACACAGAAAATAATATGCTGGTATAAAGAAATTCTAGAACTCCAGGCATAGAACTCACTGTAATTATATTCAGGATTTTTTCACCATACGTACATTATCATTCCAGTGGATTTTGTTTGGAGGACTGTAGGCTGATGACAGGATAGCTGTAATTAACACTGCCTTACTATCTCCTCTCTGTGATTTTTTTAAAAAATAGTGCATGTATTAATAATATTAGAATAGAAATGGTCAAATGATTTGTGTGTGGCATTAAAATGATGTTTTGTTTCCATCTCTTGTAAGCCTAGTGTCATAAAATATTTAGGCTAAATTCTTCTTTGCTAGCTTCATTGGTTGATTATATCCCATAAGGTTGATGCTTAGCAAACACACATATTTTTTCCAGGATGATCTATTCTCATCAAGAACCTTTAGATCTTACCTGGACACTATAATTAAATTCATCCAACTTGCAACTGGTCTTTCTCTTCCTCTCTTTCCTTTCCCAGAATTATAGACTTCTAGAGAGCCAGGTCTTTGCATAATGTTTCCGAAGTATATATGCCTCAAATGAGATCTTTGCTGGCTATTGTAAAAAAAATTCTACATATACATATAGATATGCATGTGCACATGCACATGCATGTATATGGAAGGGACAACTAAGACAAATCCTAGAATCTTGGAATTAAACTGTAGGCAAAGGGTAGTCCTTACTTTCAATTTTTTAAAAATAGGACTTTGTAAGGGATACGTGCATCTTCTGGCTGTGATTATTCTTAGTTTTTGGAAAAATGCTTTTCATTATGGATGTTTTATAGCTTTCACTTTTAAAGTCTGAGATGCAGCATGTATAGGTAGTAGTCCTCAACTTACCACAATTGAGCCCAAAAGTTATGTTGTTAAGTGGGAATTTGTTAAATGAGTTTTGTCCTATTTTACAACATTTCTTGCCACAATTGTTAAGTGAATCTGATTTCCCCATTGGCTTTGCTTGTCAGAAGGTTTCAAAAAGTGATCACATTGACCCTGGGACACTGCAACGGTCATATGTATGAACCAGTTGCGAAGCATCTGAATTTTGATCCCATGATTATGGGGATGCTGCAAAGGTAGTAACTTGAAAAACAGTCATAAGTCACTTTTTTCGTGCCCTTGTAACTTTGAATGGTCACTAAATGAAGCGTTGTAAGTCGAGGACTACCTGTACTGTGCATTCTACCAGTTTTTTAAAAAGCTGAAAATCATGCCATTGAACTTATTTTTGCCCAGCAACAATGGCAGATACATGTAGGTTGAGTTTATGGCTTAGCTAGCACTTGCTTTTCCGTTATTCTAACTCCCAGACTTTCTTGCAATAAGTATTATGAGCCGGGCTACGGTTAGAGCTGAAAAGAGAAAGCAACATCTTGCCAAGCAAGGAATCAGAGCAACTACTGTACAAGGCTCCATTTCAAGCTTTAAAGCCATATCCCCCCTCCCCTCACCAATGCTGGCCAAAAAGCAGTCAGGTTGGGAGATAAGATTATAAGTGCTTCCTGTTGTCTTCACTACTGAAGAAATGCCCTTGCTTAGAGAAGCATCAAATTACCCTTCTGCAGGCCTACAAGAATAGATTTTTTTTAACTTAAATGCTGTATACCATTCAAGTATTTACATATAAATTGACCTCTTATGGAGATAAGTAGCATCCTGGGACCACTTATTTCTCTGTTGTGGAAAAAGTAAGCTGATGCTCACAAACGGCAAAGAATATTAGTCTGTGGTCCAAAGCAATGCTTATTTGAGGGGAAATATTTGAATATTAACTAAAGTTGGATTACAGAAATTACTAAATGATATTTTTGCTGCAATATGACTGGATGGAACATATATGGCAGGGATGAGGAAGGAGCAGAAGGGGAAAAGTCAGATAAAGCGGATGGATTGAGTTCAAAGAGATTATAGGAAATCCTTTGGAAGGGTTACAACGTATTAAAAACAGAGTAAAATGGTGAATATTTTCAATATAGTAATCATGAGTCAAAACATATTAGCCCTTAATTTTTACTTGCAAACATAGCAGAAATTTAACAATGTTCAAGGATCAATCTTGCTGTGTTTTACTTATTCTGATTTACTTAAAAGCAAGGGTATACAAGGTTCAGGAATTCAGGAGTAGAACATTGTGGAGAACTCCAGAACATTCTGTTTCCCCTCTGGAGTACGCCGGTCAGACCATGTTATAGGGGTGAGTTCCCTGAAGTAAAATTAGTTTGAGGTGTTCTAGATGTAGCATTCTGATCTAAAGCATTATGGTCTTGAATCAACGAAGAACAACCCTGTAAGGTGGGTTGGGCCGAGAGAATGACTGGCCCAAAGTCTCCCAGCTGGCTTTCATACTTCAGAGACGACCAGAACTGATGGTCTCCAGACCAGCATCTTAACCACTACATCAACCTGGCTCTCAATTTTGTTATGTAAAACAGGCTAGCAAATCTTGCCACCCAATCCAAAAGCAACTGTGAGAAGATGCATTCATTAAATGTAGCTGCTTGGTAATTACTCCCTTTTTATTTTAAAAATTACAGAAAAATATTAAATTCCTAAAGACTTTTATGACTTAGGAACTGCCTTTGCTCAAATGATTATCTCCTATCAAAGTCATACCTTTTGTATGCAGATATGCATATATGTGTTTATCTATTCACATATTGACTAAGCAATAATCTGGGTTGCTTGATTTTGGCCTCTGAGAATTGTAAATCATAATTTATGGCACAGGGCAATATTTTAATTTATTAAGGATATTATTATGGCTGCCCAACTGATAGTGACTCCAGGTGACAAAAATAAGATCTTAAATGCAAAACCCAATATACTCTCACCTCCCTTACAGCAATATTCAGACAAAACACTTGATGGGCTTTGTACCAGCTTGAGACCCTAAGATCTGCAGACAAACTCCATGTCTTAAGGGTCTTTTGAAAGAGTGTCAAGGTAGGAGCCATTCTTATCTCTATAAGGATAATGTTCCATTGAGATCATAGAAAAAGGCCCTTCTTCTTGGTCCAGTAAATGTACCTCCTTAATGAAAGGTGGGGGGGGACTCATAGACTCATAACATACCTCCCTCCATGATCTGGTGCTTGGGTAGATGTAACTGGGGGGAAAAAAGATTCTTCAAATAATCTGGTCATAAGCCACCCAAGACTTTGAAGATGATAATCAACACCTAGAAACAATTCAGCAACTAATGCAGCTTCTGTAAAGAGGGGGTGACACACATATGGGAATTTAGACTTGTGCAAAAGCATGCTGGAATGTGGTTCCAGCTCATCTATCAGCCAGTTCCTGAAACCATGACTAACCAAGTTATGATGTATTACAATTGTGACCTGTTCCACATTTCCCTACATAATCTGTACATAACCTTGCATTGTTTATGGCATAAAAGAATTCTGGATAGCATGTTGACTCCTTGATGGTATTTCATCCAAATATCGACTTTCCCCAGCTTTTCTGTCATAAAGTATAAGCAATTATCAAGGCATGATGATCTCTCAATTTTTCTATAATCTTCTCTGGTCTAAACACCATGCATCAGTGACCAATAAATATATTAGAATGAAAAGTTTAAACTTTTACCTTCCTGATAAACATGGAAAGCAAACCTGGACATAGTTATAATGTATATAGACAATAATAGAAACACTCTGCTGGAATTATAATTTTGAAAAAAAAATGTAGCCAAGTAATTTATATATATAGGAAGAAGAAAAGAAAAACAATAGGACAGGAACGGTAGGCACGTTTGTGCGCTTATGCACGCCCCTTATGGTCCTCTTAGGAATGGGGTGAGGTCAATAGTAGAAAGTTTTTGGTTAAAGCTTTTAGGATTATGAGGAGACCACAGAGTCAGGTAAAATATTCCAAGCACTGATGATTCTGTTACAGAAGTCATATTTTCTGCAATCTAGATTAAAGCGGTTGACATTAAGTTTAAATCTATTGGTTGCTCTTGTATTATTGCAATTAAAGCTGAAGTAGTCTTTGACAGGAAGGACATTACAATATAGATGATTCTATGAGTTAAACTTAGGTCTTGCCGAAGGCGACGGAGTTCCAAGTTTTCCAAGCCTAGGATTTCAAGTCTAGTGGGATAAGGTATTTTGTTGTTTACAGAGGAATGGAGAACTCTTCTTGTAAAATATTTCTGGACACGTTCAATTGTATTGATGTCAGAGATGTGGTGAGGGTTCCAAACAGGTGAGCTGTATTCTAGAATTGGTCTAGCAAATGTTTTATATGCTCTGGTTAGTAGTGTGGTGTTTTTGGAAAAGAAGCTACGCAAGATTAGGTTTACAACTCTTAGAGCTTTTTTTGCTATGTAGTTGCAGTGGGCTTTGGCACTTAGATCATTTGACATGAAAACTCCAAGGTCTTTAACGGGATGGGGGTCATCTGTAAGGTAATGTCCATCAAGCAAGTACTTAGTGTTTGGGTTCTTTTTTCCTATATGTAAGACTGAGCATTTGCTGGTTGAGATTTGGAGTTGCCAAGTTTTAGACCAAGCGGTTAGATGATCAAGGTCTTTTTGAATGATAGATGTATTATCAGTGGTGTTAAATAGTTTGACATCGTCAGCAAAGAGAACACAATTACTTGAGATATGGTCACAAAGATCATTAATGTATAGTATGAAGAGTGTTGGTCCAAGGACGCTGCCTTGAGGAACGCCACTCTTGACAGGAACAGGATTTGATAGAGCATTGCCAATTTTGACCACTTGTTGTCTGTTAGACAGAAAAGCAGATATCCATTTGTGAAGGAGTCCTGAAATGCCATAGGATTTTAGTTTTAGGAGAAGTTTATCGTGTACTACTGAGTCAAAAGCTTTGCAGAAGTCTATGTAGATTGCATCTATTGTTTTGCCTTGATCAAGATTTGTAGTCCATATGTTTTTACAGTGGAGAAGTTGTAAGTTGCACGATAATTTTTTCCTGAAACCAAATTGTTTATTGGAGAGTAGGTTGTTTGCTTCTAAGTGTGAGGTAATGGATTGGTTGATGATTGATTGCATGACTTTGCAGGTGACGCAGCATAGAGAGATTGGTCTGTAATTTTCGACTAAGCTGGGGTCTCCTTTTTTGAAGATAGGGATGACTGTGGCCAGTGACCACAGTTTGGGAAGGGAACTGGTCGTGAAAGCTTTATCAAAGATTATGCTTAGGGGTTCTGCTATATTAGTGGAAAGTTTTTTTAAGAAGTAGGCACATAGTCCATTGAGTCCAACAGATAGCGATGGTTTCAAGTTATGAAGAGCTTTTCCAACATTTTCTTCTGTGAAGTCTATATGAGTTAAGTCATCATGTTCATTGCTGGTACGTTTGTGGAATGTCGGATATGTGTCATCGCTGTTAACAAAAACTGAGCCAAAGAATATGTTGAAGAGGTTGGCTTTAACTGTTTCGTCATTGCATTCTTTGTTGTTAGAATCTTTTAGTGGTGGGATGGATCTTGTGTCTTTAAGTTTATTGTTAACAAAATTATAAAAGGCACGATTGGAATTTGTGCGCAGAAGGTCCTCTTCTTGTTTGGTGTGGTAATTTGTGCATTCAGTTTTTATTTGGTTGCATATATTTCTGTAGCGGTTTTTGAAATTTGCTACAAAGCCTTTTTTGTTTCTTTTCCAGAGGGATTTTTTTTTTTGATTGAAGCTTTTTTATTGATATGGGTAGTTTGCTTTTCCTGATCATGGTTGTCATTTGTGGTACATATAGTTTAATGACTCTATTGATTTCAAGTAGGAAAACTCTATAGTGGTCTTCAGCAGTTATGCAGTTTGCAAACAGATTTTGCCAGTCCAGAAATGAAAGATCGTTGTTTATAAGGTCGTAGTTGGCTTTTTTGTAGTTGTAGATGGGGATACTATTGTTATGACGATTTGAGTATGGACGTATATTGAGACGAAAATCAGTCATGCAGTGGTCACTGTTGGAAAAAGGTTCTTTAATTTGTAGTCCATAAATTTATAAATTTATAAATTTAAATTTATGTAATCCATAAATTTATTCTCTTATGTTTAGGGATGAGCGTGGATGTTCAAGTATGTTATTGTTTGTATGTTAAATATTTTAAGCATGTTTGCAACTGACATTTGTTGCAGTTTTCAAATACTCTGCAAGTCCTAAGGCAATGTTTCTCAACCTTGGGAACTTTTTTTTTTTTTTATTCAAAAAGTTTTACAAAAATTTTTTTCTCCCCCCCTTTCCCCCCAACCCCTCTCCCTTCACAAACCCCCTCCCCCTCCCCCCCTGGCTTCCCGGAACAAACACAAGGTATAGTTAAAAATAAAACAACCATATGCTAAAAAAAATTTTTTTCCCAAAACTATTATACCAATTCTCCCTCTCTAGCTCTGACTTCCTCCTTACATAACCAAAATCCTTCAAAAAATTAACAATAAACAGTAATAAAATATATAGATCAGTAGAACAAATTAATCCTAAAATATTTAAAACCAGCTAAAGCATAAAAATCCAATCCAATTCAGAGAATATCTCCTTATAACTTCTATAACCATATAATTTTCCCCAAGTCTTTCTTACATAAAATCTTTCGAGAATATTCTATTTAAAATTCAATACAACAGATTATAGAATTTCAATACAGGGAAATTACAATATCTGTTCAACTTTAGTCCTTCCTCGTCAAAATCCAGTATAAATCCAAATATCTAGTCTTTTATGATGGTTATAAAACATATAATCAACCCATTTCTTCCAAATCTTCCTTACGTATTGTTTTTCAGGCTAAAATCTTTTCTGTTAATATTTCGGGGGAAAAAAATTCGTTCAAAAATGATACTTTTGTGTCTTACCATTTTTGATGCATTAGTCTCTGTCTTTCCTTCATTACTCCTTTTGAAAAGTCAGTCACAATATTTCCTAATAGTTCCTTATGTCCAAGAATCCACGAGTTACTGCCGTATATTCCTCAATCCGAAAAGAGAACTCTTGGAAAGCATTAACCCTGTGAATTTTTCCATTTCGGAGACAGCCTCCTGTAGCACAACTTCAGGCTTTTCATCCAAACTTTTAAAAAGGCTTCTTTACATCCATTCCATATTCCAAGTCCTGATTACTTTGGTTAATTTCCTCCAAACTCTCATCCAAAACGCCATTTTTTCCAATTCGTATTGTTGAATAATTAAATACATTCTTTCTGTATAATCCTGTATAAAGTCACGAATCCATTCTTCTGAAAAACCCTTCATGGCAAAGTTCTTGCTGAAAATCCCCTTATGAAATACTTAAACAAACTAAAATAATCCAACAATCCACAGTCCAGTACAATAAGATAAAATCTCCATTCAGTTTCACTTTCTCAACAAGTAAACGCCATTTTATTTCATTGTGTTGATTGTAGATGAGAGAAAAAAAAATTATTTTTTTAAAAGAAAAAATAGAAGTCAGATTTAATACTTGCAATTTAAATGACTGATCTCCTGTGTTTTATTCCATCTGCTTATAAATATCCATAACAATCAATTGAAGCAGAAGTGGTCGCTCTCTTCTCTGTCTGCTTAAAGCAGAAACACACTGGGGCTGGAGCTTTGCAGAAGGAATTCCAGGGAACTTTCCCTTTCGAGTTCCCCAAACGGGGCCTCTAGAGAGAGCTCTACCCTTCCCTCTTCTGCTCTTTCCCTTCTCCTTACCGGGGAAGGTACTTTCAGCCGTTGATTTCGCCGGCTTTTACAGAATCCCAGCGCGGGCGCCCTTAGGGCGTCCTTCGGAGAGAGCGGAGCCACCAGAAGCCCTACCTTGGGAACTTTAACATGCATGGATTTTAACTTCTAAAATTCCCTAGCCAACAAAGCAAACTGGGGAATTATGGGAGTTGAAGTCCACACGTCTTAAAATTGTGAAGATTGACACACACCACTCTAAGAAAACTTAGATTTTTTTTGGAGAACTACATATAATAGATCCAAAGGGCCTCCTGAATATGGGTAGGACTGGGGATCAGTTGGAGTGTTGGAGAAGCAAATTGGGTGAAATTAAGTAGCATGGAAGAGGGCATAACTGAATGACTGAGAGAGCGGATCAAAAGGTTTCCTAGCCCTAACAGATAAATGATATCTGCATACAAAATACCAAGGTCTTTAAATAATTGGAAATTACTTTTCAAACCTCTATTGCCTGGAGTAAACTAAATAAAAAGTGTAATTGATAAGGCCTGTATGTAGTTTTGTGTTTTATTAGATCAGAGAATTACACAACTTTTTTTTGAGTTTTGGTGCAATTTTTTTATTTTAAATATTATAGCCATTATGAAATAAAGCCCTCAAATTATAGTAGTCTCAAAGGATATGATTACATTACCAATGTAAACCAGATTTTTAGAATATTCTGACTGGATTAAATGATCAGCATGTACACAGCCTTTTTCATTATAGTTAGCTCCTTCCATAACTGCATCTAACGAAATTGGATCTGGTTGTCCAAACCTAGTTTTTGATCTTTGTATTAATCAGAATTCAGAAAGCAAGAACAATTTTTTTTTCAGTCTGGCATAAATGGAGAAAGGCACTAGGATCCTTAGTTTACCATATGTTGAACAAATCTTTCCTGGTTTGCTTAATTCTGATTCCACCTGCTAGGGTGGAATAAATGAACTATATACAATAACAAATAGGTTATTTACAATTAGTCCATTGTGAACATGACTAGTGTCTTAATGAATCTTCAAGGTCAACAGATTTATATGGGGCAGAAGCCAACAATATTCACTGAACTACCTCCAGTGTTTCCTAAATCCTCAGAACTGCTTTTCAGTCTGGATCTTGACTTCCATATTTCTTTGGTATTAGAAGGGGGTAGGGATAATCTCTTGCTGATTAATCTATTCTTGTTTTTGCTGTCAAAATGATGCTGAGATGGACCTTATGTGCATTCAGGGACTTAGGGAAGAAACAGTTGGGGTGTGTGAAAAGACAGCAGGGAAGCATTTCTCTTCTGATATTTTATAATTTATTGTAGATTTCCAGTCTCTTCCATTTTAAGATTTTGAATTTAAAAAAGGATTTAATTAGATGAATTCAGGAGCTAGAATTAAACAAAAATACTTGTTCTTGCTCTTCTGGACTATTGTCTGAAGCTGAAGCATTCTGACAAAGATGTATTGCTGTCCTTAAAATTGACTCACCAAAATCAGTTGGAATGAAATTAGATTTGTGCAGCTAGATTAGAATAAATATCTATACAACAGTAAAACTGTTTTACTGTTTTACATTTTATTAAAAGTTTTACAAAGAACATAAAAACTAACCCAAACTAATAAAAAGTAAAATCAGCAAAGAAAGAAAGGAAGGAAGGAAGAAAAATAAAATAAAAAGTCTAGAAAAAGAGAACCAAAAGAAATAGAAAGAAACTTTAGATTTCTTCTGTATCAAATATCAGTATGATTACTGTATTAACTCTTACTGTAGGACAGGGGTCCCCAACTCCCAGGCTGAGAATTGGTACCAGTCTGTGGCCTGTTGGACACCAGGCTGTGCAAGCAACGGGCAAGCACACAAATCTTCATTTGCGCATGCGTGGAAGCTAGGTTGGGCATGTGAAACCATACCATCCCCTTCCTACCACCACCGCCATTACCATTGCTGCTGCCGGTCAACGGAGCAAGAAAGATTGAGGACTGCTGCTCAAGGATTACAATAAAAGTTCACTTTTTTCTGTTATCCAATTTTTTTCTAATCAAAACCAAAAATGCAGTTTTTTCATTTCATGCAAAAGTCAACAAGGGGTTTTCAATCAGCCATAAATATAAATATAGGTATGGGTTTTTCTGTAATCAGGTACTGTAAGCCTGAAAAAAAAAATCTGTCAAGTTCAGGATCATGGCCCTGGGCTACACAAGTAACCTAATTGCAGCTTGAGTATACAACTTAATACTTAATTCTGTGTTTTTTTTTAAATTTTGTTCTTATTTATGTTTTCCTGTTTTGTGACATGTTTTATTGTAAACTGCCCAGAGTCATTTAGGTGAGCCACTTATGGGCAGCATAGAAATCTCATGGGTGAATAAATAAATAAATACTAACTTAAATATAGACTGCTAGGTTTAATATGAGACGGGCAACATTATTACTTCTGCATTATATTAGTATTACTAATTACATATTACTACAGTGTTATTACTAATACATCCTGTCTCAGTTTCCCTCTTGAGAGGGAAACTCCAAACTCATGATTGAAGCACTTAACCTATTTGGAGATTCTCTTATTTCTTCCCAATATTTTTTTTCTTTCTTTTTTCTTTTTTGTAAGGAAAGGGGGACCAGATGGTTGCCTGAAAGACAATTTAGAAGTGAGCACATTTTTTTAGGTGCTTTAACTGATTTCGAGTTCACTCAGGCAGCAGCTCCTAATACTACCAGGGAAAAGCTGTTTTGTTTATTTCTTAACACATTTTTGTGGAACTGCTTTTTTACCTATTAAAGTGCCAGCTTGGGTGATCTTTCCCAAATATGTGGGAGGTTCAACTCTTGCTCTCAGTCAAGCATCCTTTAATGTCCCTTCTTTGCGATGCCAATGAGCGTGCTGTTTTCTACACCATCTTTCTTGAGGAAAAACTTTTGGGGATTAGCCAGAGATGCTCTTGGGCTTGTTTGCATTTCTGGCTACTCTTCTCAGGAGTCCTAAAAGAACCAGGGAAATTGTTTCACTTCTGCATCACTCATCCACTCTTGCTTGGGGGTTTGTTGGGAGTCCTTCTGAGGAAAATCTACTTTCACACCCAGAATTTTGGCTCAGCAAGCGGAGCTGACAAATTGTACAAGGAAGGAAGTACACACCTTATAAATTTCCAGGCATCTTATGGAGGCAGGCAACATATAAATTTAATACGTTATTCTTTATTATAAACATAAAGATTGAGGCTCTTGAATAATACGCTGTTTTTTAGGGTATTGTTGGAGCATATTGTTGCCTGAGTGACTTCGTCAGAGCTTGACTCAAACAAAAATCAGCATAACCTCCAGAAGCAGTTGGACAAAGGACAAGTTTATGAATGAAATCCAGCTATAAAAAGGCGGATTGTGTGATTTTTGCCTGGAAATGTGGGTAGGCAAAAATGCTAGAGAAATAAATGCTTGGTCTAGAAATCAGAAAATGCATTCTCTACATTGCAAATGCAGGGCCCTCCTGTTATAGAAGCATAGATGGGTTAAGAGAAGGCAAGGCAAATGCATAGACTGCTTTAGCATGTTTTGCTGCTGGTTTCTGTCCATAAAATAGGCTTAGTTGTATCCACCAATAGGAGAAACTTCAAAGTACATGGGACAGGACACTTTATACATGATCTATTAACTGAGCTTTGGTGCTGTGGCTAGATGGTGACATGATGAAATTTCAATCTTTATACGGTAAAGGAACTGATGCTTCCCAAAGTCTACAATTTTTATAATCCCAGCATTGTCTTCATGCAAGACACTTAAATTAGTTTACTTTGTGGCGTCCTGAAGAAGTTTCTTAATTGTTTATTGATAGCATTATTTTAATTACTAGTAAGTTTTATACTGTATATTGACTTGATCTTGTATCTTACTTAGAGTAATTAAAAAATAAGTGAGGCCTGCAACTGAGGTTACTTGTATTATGTAACACATGTATAAGATGGTATATTGCATGTTATGCAAGACCTCAAAGGTCAAGTATATCACGGACAGCACTGTACCATCTTCAATGAGATAACTATAGTACAGGCATAACTGCAATCAGATAATTCTCTGATACTCCGAATGTCCAGCTTTCTGTACATTAATAGTGTAGCAAGGACCTCTTGAATGGCAATATTAGAATGATTGCTCTTCTAAGAGTGAATGAATGATTCTTTATTTTGTTGATATAGCAATTGTCAGTCCTGGAGGCCATCTTTTCTTTGGAGCTTCAGGGCTGCCACATTTAGTGCCTAGGAAAATGGAAGGGAGGATTTGCAAGGAGTTAGTGAAGATGTATAGCCATAACAACATTCTTTTCTCTGAGAGTCAAGGACGTTCAGCCTGCACCTGGATAGGAGTGAAAGGAGTCTGTCTCCAATTCGGATGGTGGATTGATTGGATCATGTGACGGACATGTGGGTGCAGGGGATGGGTCTTTGACTTTCTTCTGGGTGGGGAACACCCGGGAACTTTCAGATTCGGGTTTTCCGAGATGTGCCAATATGACATCTCTAATAAAATTGAGGAATTGCCAGCCTCGGAGTCTTCTTTAGTTGGGGGTGTTACTTGGAACCCTGACAGCAATAGCACTTAGACTTATATACTGCCCAAAATGCTTTATAGCACTCTAGGTAAATTACAACAGTGGTCCCCAACCTTTTTGGTGCCAGGCACTGGTTTCATGGAAGACAATTTTTCCATAGATTGGGGGGTGGGGGATGGTTTTGGTTTTGCTAGTTCACCCGCCATTCACCTCCAGTTGTTCTAACAGGCTATTAACAGTTCCTAACAGGCTATTAACCATTACCAGTCCATGGCCTGGAGGTTGGGGACCCCCTGGTTTACAAATGTCAGCAAATTGCCCCCAACAATCTGGGTCCTCATTTTACCAACTTCAGAAGGACAGAAGGCTGAGTCAACCTTGAGTCCCATCAGAATCAAATTCCAGGCTATGGGCAGAATTTAGCCTGCAGTACTACATTCTAAACACTATGCCACCAGGCCTCTTATGTAATTCAAAGGATGAAATGCTATTAGAATAAATTAAGATGTGCCTTGTCTAGATCAATATATTTCTAATAGACCAGCCTTTTCTCTGTTGAACTGTGAATTCTGTTGCTTGCTTTATTCCAGGGGTGTCAAACACAAGGCCCATTGGTCGGATGTGGTCCAAGAGATGCTTAGATCTGGCCCATGGGGCCACCCTGGAAACAGTGAGGGTCTGGCTTGTGATGTCTTTGCCAGCGAAATCAGGCTGCTGAGCTGTGTTTCCAGCTGCGCTGGCCTCCTGCAACCCTCTGCCAGTGAAAATGAAGCTCGGGGAGCTCCGTTTTAGCTGTCAGAGGATTGCAGGAGGCCATCGCAGCCAGAAATGGAACTCAGGAGCCCATTTTTGCGGGCAGAGTGCTTGGGCCGCCATAGGCGCCCCCGACATGGGTGACGTCGTGGCCACCCCATCCTCTGAGGTCAAACAACCCTGATGCAGCCCTCAATGAAATTGAGTTTGACACCCCTGCTTTATTCTGTACCACTTCTATGGAATGAATAGAAAGCGGATGGAAGAAAAGATGAACTGGAAACTGTGAAAAGAATTATGTTAACGGAGCACCACTGAAGGGTGTGGAGTTACACAAGTGGAAAGCATGGCAAATGAAGTTTGGTGGACTGATGAAAGATGTTTACATTGGAGAAATGCATTGGAGGGAATGACTTCTATGAAAAATGAAGATGAGAAATTACCGCATAATATATATCGAGAAAAGAGTTTAGTGGTGAACAATGTAACTTAGACCACAAGTGATGATTAAGTTTAAAAGTAACAGAGAATATGCACAGTGATATTAAAACTAATTTTTTAGAAGGCAGGCAGGTTGTATGGCACCCTGCTTTCTTTTGTTTGCTTCCCCCTTCCAAATTAAGTTGTCTGAGACTCCTTAGCTGCCTTTGTTGTTTCTGAGTTGTCTGCTATTTGGGAAATGTTGAATTCTGAACGGGTTTAGAAAATAATGTTCTTTTAAGATTTGTATTCCTAATTCCAAATAAGATGATTCCAGACAATCAAAATCATAGTTATTTGCTACGATATGGATCAGCTACCACAAAGAGAACCATTACTGAGAAAGGGCTCTTGACTTTGGTAGTACAGTTTGGTAATATTAGACTGGCTCTAATGGCATCTCAGGCATGGGGGTACTCTAGTTTAAAAATTGTCATTTATCCAAATGGTGCAGGTTAGATTGCACTTGTGTTCCTGAATGAGAACCTGGACTACTGCTACTAAATTCAGCAGCAATGCTCTGTTTATAGATCTTTCATAGACATCTGGAAGGTCACCGAAGGGAACAAGTCAGGAAAAGTTTTTACTCTGCTCTAATTGGACTCCAAAACATCGGAATAAAGGAGACCTCTTGTCTTTTCTTGGAAAAACATCTGAAAAATATAGCCCAAATGCACCATTTTCCTTTTGGCACAGAGATAAGGTATTGTTGATATGGATCATATCTTGTCTTGAGGCAGATTAGCGTGAGAACTAGCATTAATTCCAGATGAACCAAGACTTCAAGAATAGACTGGCTTCAGTTTGCATGTTTAAATTTACTGAAGTTAACTCAAAACTTATGGCAGCCACATTCTTCCTGGGATTCCTTCTAGTGTTGTATGTGTGTACTCAATCTGTTAGTGATCAAAGATGCCGTAGTGATATTTTACAAACAGCAGAAAGCTGCTTTAGAAAAATGAATGTCTATAAAGTTGTTTTGAGGTCGGAGTAGAAATCTGTTAGGGACGTGCAGCTGCCAAGCAACTTGTTCAGCTTCTTTGTGTGTTGTTTCTTCAACCAGAGGCAGTGAGACATTTTTCTTGCTGAGCCCAGAAGAAACTACACTTACATGTAGCTATTTCCAACTACTGTGGTCTGAATGTATATATGTGCTTCAGTGTTGGATTACAACTTTCTGGAAATAAACTCTGGGGCCTATTTTTTTTTTTTAGGTGTTAACAATAGCTGTATTTCAGCAGCATTGGTCAGTAATACGGGTCCATTAATGTAAATCAGGAGTGAACATTTTGAAGAATCTTTAATACTAAATAATCATCCTTCTGAAAGGAGAAGGGTCTAGGCGAAAGGAGAAAAGTTCTAAAAACTTCTGTGTTTCCCCTAAAATAAGACCCTGTCTTATATTTTTTTTGAACCCTGAAATAAGCGCTTGGCCTTATTGCCATGTGCTTAAAAGCCTGATTGGGCTTATTATCAGGGGATGTCTTATTTTGGGGGAAATGGGATATGTGCACTAGATACTGCACGTTCTGAAATAACTTAACAATTGGCTTATTTTTCTTCTCCACTTTGATAGCATGGCAGTGTTGGATGTCCTACTGAAATTTCCCCCCTGCCCTTAAGTCCAATTTTCTTTCAGAAAAATACTCCGCATTGTGGATATAGAAGATGGTTCTCTATAGATTTGGATCTATTTATTTGTGTGTGTTTGTGTGTGTGTGTGTGGGGTAGTGGTTTGTCCCATTTAAGCTGACGTTTGGCAGTTCCAAATTGGACTGGCATTTTTCTGCTTTTATTTACAAGGAGTCAAAAATGAGAACATGTTCCCTTTGTAATTTAACTTTCCCTATTATTTTATTCCTCATTTTGGAGGAAGAGATCAAGTTTTTTTCTCCATTGCCTCTATGAGTTATGATGGCCAAATATTGTCAGGAACTTACAGACATTTCCAGATCTTGTGTTCACAAACAAATAGGAGAGAGAAATCAATACTTTTGGTGATGTACTGTGCATCATTATTGATTTGGTTTAACTTTGCTTATCTGGATTACAGATTTATGAGTATAAGTCTTTGCCTTACTTCACTGTTTTTTTATTTTGGTTATTTTTATTGAAAGTGGAGCCTTAAACTGTAGTCTGGATGAATGGATTACAGATTAAGCGATTGCATACAGCCAGTAAATCTAAACATCAGTCCTGGGCAGAGCCCCAATTTTCTGAATACTATTTCCCATCATATCCAGTAACAGGACATCTGTACTGGCTATGATTGGAATCCGTATTAAGAAAATTGTACATAGCTGGCTTTTGTCTATACTAACCCAGAGTGTAGATTTAATTTTGTTTGTTGAAGTATGCAAATGTGACTTTGCTGTGGGCTTCAGATTGAACTGATGACCTGGAAAGCTAAATTAAGTAGGTGCCTTTTTAAGCTGACCTAGCTGTTCTATAAAAGACTCCATTGTATTCTGTATGGAACTTGAGAAGAGATTTGGACCCCTTTAAGAGGCTCTGCTCTTTTGCGTGCAATTTTATCTGTGGCAGATTCTGTGCCAGTGAGTGTTAAAGGGGCTGTGTTGGAGGAAGGTGAAACTCAGCATCTCCCACAGACTGTAAAAAGTGAGTAATGGTATGTCCATTGCTATTACTCTGTATGTTAAAATGGGAAAAAGAGGTATGCATAAATTGCTTGCAGGAAGTATACATACATATACAAAAGGGTTCCCTTGTTACATCCTGAACAAACAGGATCATTTTAAAAAAAACCCACAGGGGATTCTGTCCATTAGAAATACATCTTGCATATAGACATAATGAGTACAGCACAAAGAATCATCTGTATAAATGAGGATGATCCTTCAGGTTGCAAACTAACTTCCTGCGTTCCATAGCATGTGCTGCTTTTATGTAATTTATGCTGTTTCATTTTTATTTATGTGTTAATCCAATTTATATGGTTGTCCATCTCATGGGAAGTGATTCTGGATGGCATACAACAATCCAATCAAATAGTAAATATATACAACTATCATTACCTAGGAAACAGTATTGATGTCAGGCTAAGCCCAAGGACGACAAAGAGCAATTCAGCCAGAGTTCAGTTCTGTTTTTGCTTACACACAATAGACAGAATCTTGCCAGACTAAATCCTTAGTACTCTCACTCTAGCGTATATATCCTGGGAGATTCTAGATAATTCTTCCTCTCTTCCTCTGTCCGTATCCTGGCTGGGCTTCTTTTCTACCATCCCCCTTTCTGAAATGGGCTGTCTTCTTCCTGGGAAACTGCTGCTTCACAGTCTCACAACCTCTCCCTCTCTGTGGACACCATCTCTCATATCATAATTATTTTAAAAGCAATTTGAAACTATAACAACAGAACTAAAACAGGAAAAATAATAATAGATGGAGGGACGTTAATAATAATGGATCCACCTCATGAGTTTACCCATTCCCCTAGCCTCCATAGGCTTGCTGGCATAACTGGGTCTTGAAGGACCTTTGAAAGCTTAGTTGTGATGAGGTCAACCCCATTTCTAGTGGAGAAGATTCTACAATGTGGTCACCACAGAACAGCCATGGCCTAGAGCTCGCCAAAGGTTATTTCCTAGATATTGGAACCTATAATATACTCATTTTGTTGTATCTGGTGGGATGAATGTATAATTTACCTCTTGCTCGTACTTAAACATACAAAGAGTAGCTTAGAAGGTAGTAACCTCTGTTCCTTTATGAATCTGCAAATCTCATAATACTTGAACCATAGTGGAATGCTTTTGAAGATGAGAGTAGGGCAATTGATGAAGTAGATATTTGCAGCTAATGTTTTGCTTTGATTGCCAATTTATTTCTGAGTCTAATTTAAACTTAAACATATTTCCTGTTATAGTTCTAAATAGTTTCAGTGAGGTAAATTTGAAATATTGATTGGGTCCATAAGAACTTGTGTAGGCCAGCGGCAGGTTTCAAAACTCGTCGCTACCGGTTCGCTCGGGGCATGCACATGCAACACTTCTGCGCAGTGTCTGGGTGGGTGGGCGGAGCCTCCTGCCACCGCCGCTACCGGTTCCCCCGAGCCAGGGTGAACCAGTAGCAATCCACCACTGGTGTAGCCCATGTCAATCTCTGAGACTGAATTGAGCTTTGCCATCAAGAATAATTCAGAAGAGGCTAGGACAAACAGAACTCTTTAAGTGATGGCCCCATGCCTTTAAAATTCCCTCCAAAACCAGGAATGGTCTTATCCTGATCTCTTTTTTATTTACTTTTGCTATTTTATTATAACTTTGGTGGAGAGGTGTTGTTTTATTATTGTTGCTACTTTCAACTCTGCTTTTCAACAGTTTATTTTTTCTGATGGAGAAAATAATAGATAATAATCTTGCTGGTAACTAATTTGCTCTTTGTAATATTAGAATGAATTTAGATTTTGATTTTCTGATATATAATATAGTAAGAAGGATAATTTGGCAAGAGCAGCTGTAAGCAGTGGGGTCTTTCCATCTTCTGGAAGCAAATACTCTTTCCAACACAAGGATTTCACTGAGAAGCCATCAAGCAGTTAATTAAGAGGAAGATAAAACCATTGCATAATGCCGTTTGGTTGAAAATGCTTTCTGCGGTTTGTTGGAAACTGTCCCCTGGGCCTGGCATCATAATAATTTACTTTATTCAGTGAGAAGCAGCAGGAAGCCCTCACAGAAGGTCAGCAGCGTTGCTACCCTTGATCACATGGATATCCATCTGTCACAGGTTCTGTTTTTAAATTATACTCATTAGATTGACCCAGGCTCTTATTATTATTTCTATATTACTATACCAATTACCATGACTATAACAATTACACTTAATATATCTATTACTATGCAATTACACATGCTATAGCAGGGGTGTCAAAGTCGTGGCCCGTGGGCCGGATGAGTTACGCTCTGGTCATGCCCATACCGTTTAGCAAAGGGGAAAAGAAGACACAACATGTCACAGGATGATGCGAGTTTGACACCCCTGCTCTATAGTAACACTGTAGATGTTTTCTTTGCACAGTATTCTGCTTTAATTTCTCTCTCTGGAATTTCTTCTGCTTTTTTTTTTCTGTGTTATTGGCCAACATATAGAATACCAGCAACTTTCTATTTTGTGTTTTTATATTGCACTTTTCCTTGTGGTGCCTCTATATTGCTTTTCCTCTAGGGCAGGGGTCTCCAACTTTAGTAACTTTTTTTTGTTTTGTTTACATTTATATCCCGCCCTTCTCCGAAGACTCAGGGCGGCTTACAGTGTATAAGGCAATAGTCTCATTCTATTTGTATATTTTTTACAAAGTCAACTTATTGCCCCCCCCAACAATCTGGGTCCTCATTTTACCTACCTTATAAAGGATGGAAGGCTGAGTCAACCTTGGGCCGGGCTTGAACCTGCAGTAATTGCAGGCTACTGTGTTCTAATAACAGGCTTCTTAACAGCCTGAGCTATTCCGGCCCTAACTTTAACTAACTTTAACAAACCTTAACTTTAAGGTTTGTAGACTTCAACTTCCAGAATTCCTCAGCCAGCAAAGCTGGGGGTTGAAGTATACAAGTCTTAAAGTTACTAAGGTTGGAGACTCCTGCTCTAGGGTTTGGCTATTCACATCCTTTGGAGGAAAAATGCCTTCTTTTATTTGGCTGCTTTACTTTGCTGGTGGCTGCACAGCTTTCAAAATGTGCATCTCCTTCAGATTCCTCCCATCTCCCCCTACACTTGTTTAAAGGTTGCAGTTTTATAGGCAACTCTGCCAATGCGGCTCTGGGGAGAAAGCCCAAATAGGAGGAGAGGAACACAGCACAGGTGCCTGCAATTTTCTCAGCAGCCTATTCTTCCATGCCATTATCTTGTCTGCGTGTTTATTTATTATTGACTTAAATGGCCACCCGTCTCCCAAACATGACTCTGGGAATGTCTATGGAGATTCTCAGTCATCCAGGTCATGGATGACAACTGGACTTTCTTGTTTTTTTCCTTGAAGACGTTTCGCTTCTCATCCAAGAAGCTTCTTCAGTTCTGATTGAATGGTAGAGAATGGGAGGATTTATATAAGAGGTCTAATGACCTGAGGACTGCAAGGAATACCGTATAAATCCTTCCATTCTCCACCATTCTCCAGGCAGAACCGAAGAAGCTTCTTGGATGAAGCGTCTTTAAGAAAAAAAATAAGGAAGTTCAGTTGCCTTTTGAAAAAGCATCTTTGGGATCATTCTGGGAAGCTAACAAAATGTAAAAATTATACAAAACAAAGAGAAGCTAAAGACAAGGATAAGCATACAATGACAATCAGGGAAACAGTCCATTTGGACTTAATTCCTCTCAACCCTGGGGGCTGGGAGAATAAAGGCTAACAGAGTTGGACCCAATTAATCTTGGTATTATAGTATTTCAGAGAGATTGCAACTGGAAAGGCATGCTTTCTGGGTGCTGCAAGATATGATTCCCTAATTGATAAGGCCCAAAACATGTCCCTCCTGCCAGATCTGATGGGGAAAGGTAGAGATAATTGGAGAAAAGTGGTCCAATTCCTTTGTGTGTGCCTTGAAATGGAAAAAGTGAGCCGACCCTTAACTTACAGGAACCTGTAATGCAGGGGTCTCCAACCTTGGTCCCTTTAAGACTTATGGACTGCAACTACCAGAGTTCTGGCTGAGGGACTCTGGGAGTTGAAGTCCACAAGTCTTAAAGGGACCAAGGTTGGAGACCCCTGCTGTAATGCATCTGATAGAGGAAATCTTTGGCCATCTTGAAGGCTTCAAACATTTGTGTCAAATAAGTGAAGTGGCCTGTTTCTGTTAAAAAGAAAAATCAGTCCTTCTGAGTGCCCCGAATCTCTTTGATTCTCGATCTCTGTTGATTTTGTTTGTTTGTTTGTTTTTTTACATTTATATCCCGCCCTTCTCCGAAGACTCAGGGCGGCTTACAGTGTGTAAGGCAATAGTCTCATTCTATTTGTATATTTACAAAGTCAACTTATTGCCCCCCCAACAATCTGGGTCCTCATTTTACCTACCTTATAAAGGATGGAAGGCTGAATCAACCTTGGGCCTGGTGGGATGAATGTATAATTTATCTCTTGCTCGTACTTAAACATACAAAGAGTAGCTTAGAAGGTAGTAACCTCTGTTCCTTTATGAATCTGCAAATCTCATAATACTTGAACCATAGTGGAATGCTTTTGAAGATGAGAGTAGGGCAATTGATGAAGTAGATATTTGCAGCTAATGTTTTGCTTTGATTGCCAATTTATTTCTGAGTCTAATTTAAACTTAAACATATTTCCTGTTATAGTTCTAAATAGTTTCAGTGAGGTAAATTTGAAATATTGATTGGGTCCATAAGAACTTGTGTAGGCCAGCGGCAGGTTTCAAAACTCGTCGCTACCGGTTCGCTCGGCATGCACATGCAACACTTCTGCGCAGTGTCTGGGTGGGTGGAGCCTCCTGCCACCGCTACCGGTTCCCCCGGGCCAGGGTGAACCAGTAGCAATCCACCACTGGTGTAGCCCATGTCAATCTCTGAGACTGAATTGAGCTTTGCCATCAAGAATAATTCAGAAGAGGCTAGGACAAACAGAACTCTTTAAGTGATGGCCCCATGCCTTTAAAATTCCCTCCAAAACCAGGAATGGTCCTTATCCTGATCTCTTTTTTATTTACTTTTGCTATTTTATTATAACTTTGGTGGAGAGGTGTTGTTTTATTATTGTTGCTACTTTCAACTCTGCTTTTCAACAGTTTATTTTTTCTGATGGAGAAAATAATAGATAATAATCTTGCTGGTAACTAATTTGCTCTTTGTAATATTAGAATGAATTTAGATTTTGATTTTCTGATATATAATATAGTAAGAAGGATAATTTGGCAAGAGCAGCTGTAAGCAGTGGGGTCTTTCCATCTTCTGGAAGCAAATACTCTTTCCAACACAAGGATTTCACTGAGAAGCCATCAAGCAGTTAATTAAGAGGAAGATAAAACCATTGCATAATGCCGTTTGGTTGAAAATGCTTTCTGCGGCTTGTTGGAAACTGTCCCCTGGGCCTGGCATCATAATAATTTACTTTATTCAGTGAGAAGCAGCAGGAAGCCCTCACAGAAGGTCAGCAGCGTTGCTACCCTTGATCACATGGATATCCATCTGTCACAGGTTCTGTTTTTAAATTATACTCATTAGATTGACCCAGGCTCTTATTATTATTTCTATATTACTATACCAATTACCATGACTATAACAATTACACTTAATATATCTATTACTATGCAATTACTGTTACAATGCCACATGCTATAGCAGGGGTATCAAAGTCGTGGCCTGCGGGCCGGATGAGTTACGCTCTGGTCATGCCCATACCATTTAGCAAAGGGGAAAAGAAGACACAACATGTCACAGGATGATGCGAGTTTGACACCCCTGCTCTATAGTAACACTGTAGATGTTTTCTTTGCACAGTATTCTGCTTTAATTTCTCTCTCTGGAATTTCTTCTGCTTTTTTCTTCCTGTGTTATTGGCCAACATATAGAATACCAGCAACTTTCTATTTTGTGTTTTTATATTGCACTTTTAACATAACATAACATAACAACAGAGTTGGAAGGGACCTTGGAGGCCTTCTAGTCCAACCCCCTGCCCAGGCAGGAAACCCTACACCATCTCAGTCAGGTGGTTATCCAACATTTTCTTAAAAATTTCCAGTGTTGGAGCATTCACAACTTCTGAAGGCAAGTCGTTCCACTTATTAATTATTCTAACTGTCAGGAAATTTCTCCTTAGTTCTAAGTTGCTTCTTTCTTTGATCAGTTTCCACCCATTGCTTCTTGTTCTACCCTCAGGTGCTTTGGAGAACAGCCCGACTCCCTCTTCTTTGTGGCAGCCCCTGAGATAATTGAGATAAGCCCCTGGGATAACTTTTCCTTGTGGTGCCTCTATATTGCTTTTCCTCTAGGGCAGGGGTCTCCAACCTTAGTAACTTTAAGGTTTGTAGACTTCAACTCCCAGAGTTCCTCAGCCAGCAAAGCTGGGAGTTGAAGTATACAAGCCTTAAAGTTACTAAGGTTGGAGACTCCTGCTCTAGGGTTTGGCTATTCACATCCTTTAGAGGAAAAATACCGTATATACTCGAGTATAAGCCGACCCGAATATAAGCCGAGGTACCTAATTTTACCACAAAAAACTGGGAAAAACTATTGACTCGAGTATAAGCCTAGGGTGGGAAATGAGGCAGCTACTGGTCAATGTAAAAAATAAAGATAGAGCCAAGTAAAATAACATGAATATTTATTTGAACGAAAAACAATAAAAGTGCAAAAGGGGGAAGGAGGATTCCCAGCTCTAAACAAAGGGAAATCCCGGAATGCCAGCGCGAAGGCGGTGCTCGCTCCTCCTCCCTTGCTCAAAAGCCCCAACATGATATTGGAATTGGATGCCATTATATACCTGCTGAGGGGATTATTTGAATAACTTGAAAGATATAAAAGCTCTAAACATATTTGTTTAAAAATCTAAAATCTATACTTAAAATAAATGAATATAAAGTAATAAAGTTCTTTAAAGTTGTAATTCACTTTGCTGCTGAAAAAGAAAAGAAGCTTAACACCTTAAATGGTATTTATTAACTGAAATATCATCAAATCAAATATATAATGAGGTATATTATAATGACCTTTGTTTTCAGAAAGAAGCATGATGGAAGTTTTTCAATAAAGGGGGAAATATAGAAAAACTTAGTGTCATGCTCATATATCATCTTTACAGATGTTGTTAACACTATACTATGGCAGCATATGATGGTACAATGTTTCAATCAATTTCAGGATGAAAACTCATCAATGAGGAGGAGGAGTATAATTTATTAACCTTGTATGATATCAGTTTCTCAAGGACTCTAGAAGGACCGAGGAAGAAATCTCTGCCCCTCCCACTTTCCCTTTCCAACCCAGCTTTCCAAGGGGACCCGAGAGAAAGAAATCTCTGCCCCTCCCACTTTCCCTTTCCAACCCAGCCTTCCAAGGGGACCCGAGGAAGAAATCTCTGCCCCTCCCACTTTCCTTTCCAACCCAGCCTTCCAAGGGGACCCGAGAGGAAGAAATCTCTGCCCCTCCCACTTTCCCTTTCCAACCCAGCCTTCCAAGGGGACCTTTGAGGAGAAATCTCTGCCCCTCCCACTTTCCCTTTCCAAGGCAGCCTTCCAAGAGGACCTCTCGAAAAGAGCGAAAGCTTTCTCCTGGCCGTTTTACCACCACCACACCCTCCACGCCGGCCATCCTAGGCTGGGTTAGAAACAAGGAGGGGGAAGTTCAAGGACCACATCGATGGCACGAGCTCAGATTGCCGGCTGGGGATGATGGGCGCTGCAGTGCGATCTCGGGAGAGACTAGGGGGGAAGAAAGAATGACTGTTTCCCCACACCCTAGGATTGGGGAAAACATTGACCCCCCCCTTAGTTGCGGGAGAAGGGTTGCGCTTCAAAGCGGTCGCCTCCATCCATCAATCCATCCTTCCTTCCTTCCTTCCATCCATCCATCCATCCTTTTTTTTTTCCCAGCGAGCGGTGCGTGTGTGTGACATGCAAGCAAGACGTCTCACGGGGCGTGTGTGTGTGTGTTTGTGGTGGGGGTCTCGTCCCAGCCACCCACCCACTCGCTCCCTTTCCCTCTTCGGAGCGTGGGCTGGTCTTAGAAGCCGCTGTCCGGCGGGCCGCCGCCTCCTCCTCTTCCTCCACGCCGCTCCTCTTGCACGCCTCAACCCCCATCCCCACCCTCTCCGCGTGAAGGTCACCTCCTCCTCTTCCAGGCGGCGGCGGCGGCTCCGAGCGGAGCGCCACAGCCGGCAGCTCCGCTTCCTCCCACCTTCCTCCTTGCTAAAGGGCCAAAGTCGGCGGTGCCCGAGCCGTTCGCTCACTCGCCGCCGCTCCCAGCGCAGGAGATCGGAGGACGGAGGCCAGGGCGAACGGGAACCATCCCGCTTTCCCGGGACCGGCTTGTAGCCGCCCCTCACCCGGCTTTCTCTCTCTCTCCAAAGACGGCCAAGCACCTCCGCGCAGCGCCGTCAAAAGCAGTTCGGCCAGGCGAAAGAAAGAAAGAAAGAGAGAGAGAGAGAGAGAGAGAGAGAATGAAAGAATGAAAGAAGGGGAGGAACGGCCCCTCCTTTCTCTCTCTCTCTCTCTTCCAGCGCCGCCGAAGAGAAGGAAGGGGACTAGGGCACACAGGCGCGCACACACACAAAAAGGTTTTCCTGCCCGCCGCAAGATGCTCTTGGCAGGCTCGGAAGAGAAAGAGAATGGAGTAGGGAGTGGGTGGCTGGGGGTGCAATAAGCACGCGAGGCTATTTTTGGTTCTGCGAAAAGGAGGCGTGGGTAATTGTGCGTGAGGGGGTGTGCGCGTGTGTGTCCACATAGGAATAAGTACGCGTGCGCGCGCACTAACGAGAGCTAGCTGCCTGCGGTAGAAAGGACTCGCTGCAAGAGGAAGGGGCTGGACTGGGACCGGCTTGGCTCGGGTCCGCGCAGCGAACTGCTCAGCCTTGGGCAAATCCCGCCGGACGATCTCGCCGCCTCTTTGGCGTCTCCTGTGCGGGGTTCCCGAAGTACATCGAGACGTAGACTCGAGTATAAGCCGAGGGGGCGCTTTTCAGCACAAAAAACGTGCTGAAAAACTCGGCTTATACTCGAGTATATACGGTGCCTTCTTTTATTTGGCTGCTTTACTTTGCTGGTGGCTGCACAGCTTTCAAAATGTGCATCTCCTTCAGACTCCTCCCATCTCCTTGTTTAAAGGTTGCAGTTTTATAGGCAACTCTGCCTATTTGGGAGAAAGCCCAAATAGGGGAGGAACACAGCACAGGTGCCTGCAATTTTCTCAGCAGCCTATTCTTCCATGCCATTATCTTGTCTGCATGTTTATTTATTATTGACTTAAATGGCCACCCGTCTCCCAAACATGACTCTGGGAATGTCTATGGAGATTCTCAGTCATCCAGGTCATGGATGACAACTGGACTTTCTTGTTTTTTTCCTTGAAGACGTTTTGCTTCTCATCCAAGAAGCTTCTTCAGTTCTGATTGAATGGTAGAGAATGGGAGGATTTATATAAGAGGTCTAATGACCAGAGGACTGCAAGGAATACCGTATAAATCCTTCCATTCTCCACCATTCTCCAGGCAGAACTGAAGAAGCTTCTTGGATGAAGCGTCTTTAAGAAAAAAAATAAGGAAGTTCAGTTGCCTTTTGAAAAAGCATCTTTGGGATGATTCTGGGAAGCTAACAAAATGTAAAAATTATACAAAACAAAGAGAAGCTAAAGACAAGGATAAGCATACAATGACAATCAAGGAAACAGTCCATTTGGACTTAATTCCTCTCAACCCTGGGGGCTGGGAGAATAAAGGCTAACAGAGTTGGACCCAATTAATCTTGGTGTTATAGTATTTCAGAGAGATTGCAACTGGAAAGGCATGCTTTCTGGGTGCTGCAAGATATCATTCCCTAATTGATAAGGCCCCAAACATGTCCCTCCTGCCAGATCTGATGGGGAAAGGTAGAGATAATTGGAGAAAAGTGGTCCAATTCCTTTGTGTGTGCCTTGAAATGGAAAAAGTGAGCCGACCCTTAACTTACAGGAATTCAGGGTCTCATCCTTTAAGACTTATGGGCTGCAACTACCAGAGTTCTGGCTGAGGGACTCTGGGAGTTGAAGTCCACAAGTCTTAAAGGGACCAAGGCTGGTGACCCCTGCTGTAATGCATCTGATAGAGGAAATCTTTGGCCATCTTGAAGGCTTCAAACATTTGTGTCAAATAAGTGAAGTGGCCTGTTTCTGTTAAAAAGAAAAATCAGTCCTTCTGAGTGCCCCGAATCTCTTTGATTCTCGATCTCTGTTGATTTTGTTTGTTTGTTTGTTTTTTTACATTTATATCCCGCCCTTCTCCGAAGACTCAGGGCGGCTTACAGTGTGTAAGGCAATAGTCTCATTCTATTTGTATATTTACAAAGTCAACTTATTGCCCCCCCAACAATCTGGGTCCTCATTTTACCTACCTTATAAAGGATGGAAGGCTGAATCAACCTTGGGCCTGGTGGGATTCGAGCCTGCAGTAATTGCAGGCTGCCGTGTTTTAATAACAGGCTATCTTACAGCCTGCGCCACCACCAAATAGCTGGAATCAGTCTTCTGTTAATCTGCAGAAGAAATCCAGAAACTAATACGTATGGATTTTCTTCCTTGTTCCTTTAGGAATTATAAAATATGCCATGTGCTACAGTTAAATACTTACAAGCCAAATGACAGTTTTTAGAATTATTGGCTCTCTAGGTAGACAGTATTATATATTACTGGAAGCTATTTGGGATACATGAGCTTTCAAGCTGTGAAAAGGTGGCCATAACCTGTTACTGAAAATACCTTATGGTGTTTTCAAATGATTCAGAGCTTCTGGAAGGGCATTAAAATCTGGCTCTGCCAGTTAGCCTGGAGTCTTGATGGAGGCACTCAGCTTTGGAGGTGGTTGGTTGGTGCATTAACCGAGAAAATGCTACCGCCGTACTAATCTTTCCTTTTTTGCTTCTTGTCTTTGTATTTAACTTATTCAATATCTTTTATATTTAGGAATTTAATTGTAAGCTGCCCAGGATTGCTTTTCAGAGTGCGATTTAAAAAGATAAAATTGGAACTCATGAAAACATTATTATGGCTAGGAGGATTCCTTTTATTAGTAATAGCCCCCTTTTACAAACTTTATGACCAGAATGCTAATTATGGGAATAGAATGGGAGGAGATGGAGTGGGTAACAGGGTAACTGCAATAATCTCTCTGCCACTGAACCTGATTAACGCACAAGATCTTCTATTTAGCAGTGGCTGGAAAATAGGCATGTGCAGCATTAAAGGAGGAGTTTCCTTGAAGTAAGAAGGGCGGCCTAAACATTTTATAAACAAACAGCAAAGAGAAATGCTGACATACTGGGGACATTTGTCTAGGAAATATTTGTATTTCTCTGGGCAGACAAAACATCCCTATTCTATCACTAGATTTTATTCTGCTTGCTGGTCTCTCCTTTGGCAGCATTATATGATTAAGGAAAAATAATCTATTAAGGCTCAATATCAGCCTGGAGTTTTATGCATTCTGAGCAGTTACTTCAAGGGTTATCTATCAGAGCATATTTTATAAGATTTGTTTAGGTTCAAAAAGTAGACTTTCCTGGAGACAAATGAAAACTGGAGAGTTGGTGACTCCTTAAACCTAGACCTGGGAACAAATCATGAGCAGGACTTCACTAAATTTGCGCGCAGAGAGCTTGTGTGTTAAGGGGAAATGGCGGAAATATGTCAATGTCACATTATTAATTTTGGCAAAGTGCAAAATAGTGCTTTAATGCCAGGAAACCTAGCCAAGAGTCATGTGTTGAAGTGGGTGGCCATATAAATTTAAACAAAGTGTATGCTCTCCTGCTGCGGAATAATCCTTTTCTACATTGCTGCTTTGAACCTGATGGGTTTTAATATAAATACTCCTGAAATATTTTCCTGATAAATAAAGTTCAGGGCACAATATCTGTACCACAGATTGCATGGGCAAAAGCCACGAGGCAGGTAGAATAGTGCCACCAATAATGGGGATACGTTTTGTGTTATAAATGGTCAGCACTGTTGGATTATATCCTTTTGCATTTCTCCACCTTGAGAGCATGGACAGTTTTTGTAATTAACAAGGGTGGTCAGGAAGACCTTATGGAAGAATGATACTCTCACCCTGCATTTGGGGAGAGAGAAAAACAGGAAAGAAACAGCTGTAAATAAGTCAGAAATTGGAGATGCAAAGGTAATTTTGCGTAGTTTCTTCTCCAGAAACACTACACTACTAACCAGAGTATATAAAACATTTGCTAGACCAATTCTTGAGTACAGCTCGCCTGTCTGGAACCCATACCTCATTTCTGACATTAATACTATTGAGCGTGTCCAGAAATATTTTACAAGAAGAGTTCTCCACTCCTCTGATTACAACAAAATACCTTATGCCACCAGACTTGAAATTCTGGGTTTAGAAAATTTAGAACTCTGCCGCTTTCGACATGACCTGAGTTTAATTCACAGAATCATCTGTTACAATGTCCTTCCTGTTGAAGACTACTTCAGCTTCAATCGCAACAATACACGAGCACACAATAGATTTAAACTTAAAGTGAACCGCTCCAATCTTGATTGTAGAAAATATGACTTCAGTAACAGAGTTATTAATGCCTGGAATGCACTACCAGACTCTGTGGTCTCTTCCCAAAATCCCCAAAGCTTTAACCAAAAACTATCTACTATTGACCTCACCCCATTCCTAAGGGGTTGTAAGGGGCGTGCATAAGAGCACCAACGTGCCTACCGTTCCTGTCCTAATATTCCCTTTGATTGTATCCAATTTCATATAGTTATTACATACTTATGATTATATTTATGCTTATATATTGTACAGTTACTTCATGCTTATGCTTATATATACTGTTGTGACAAATAAATAAATAAAATAAATATAAATATATGTGTACGCTAAAGAACAGAATTAAAATGCACAGATTGTGCACATTAGTAAGGGTAGGGTAAATAGGATGTGTTGTTCTATTTTGAGATTTGCTATTTATCCGTCCAGCCATCCTTTTCTTTTCAGCAAGATTTTAGAAACCACTGCATTTTTTTTTAAATGACGTAGTTCCCCTTCCCCTTGGTGGTGTCCGTTGTTTTCTTTAAAGGCCACTTCAAAGGAGATGGATTTTTTACATGGATAATATTTCCATGCTGGAAGCAGACCACACAGATATTTTCTGCCGTTCTGTGATGCTGTGTTTGTGAGTCACGAACTTGCAACACAGCAAACTATGTGATGATGATCAAACAGATAGCCCGCCTGGGGCCCTCTGCATGTGACAGGAATACATCTCCCAGAATTCCCGCCTGATCGCACACATTGGGAAGGACTCTGAAGGAGCCCCGCGGTTTCTCATGTTTCTCTACTGCATTTATAAAGTTTTCATAATTGCCTGAGAGCTATGCATTAGTTAATAGCTCTCATGTGGCTGGGAGAATGTAGTAAAGCAAAACAAAACAAAACCCTTAAACCAACTCATGAAACAAAGTGGTGAAACCCTATCTACTGGTATGTTATTTCCCTGGATGAGAAGGATCTTTTCATGTTAAGTCTATAAGTCTTTCCAAGTGCTGCTGCTGCTGTATTCTTAATTGTTTCAACATGCTTGATCATCACCATAGCAGCTTCTTTTGGTGTGGGATTTAATTGGATGTGGAAAATTGAAAAGAACCCGACGTTGTGGTTAAGTGACGCCAGGGGGGCCACCTGAACAGTTTTATCTTTTATCTTCCTTTATGTTATCTGTGCATTCCATGTGGCCAGGATCTGACACAAAATAAAGACTTGGGATGAAGGATATATGGTCAAGTCACTCCAATCTAGAACATCTGAGAGGCAGTGCTGGAAGAATTGTCCATTACTTTACCTTTCACCCTTCAGGCAATTGCAATTTGCAATCTACTGCATCTACAATAGGCAGCCATGGATTGTATAACAGTTAGTCTTCAATTTAGAATCGTTTAGTGACCATTTCAACTTACAGCAGCACTGAAAACTGAAAAAAATGGCAACTGAAAAAAATACTTACAACCAGTCCTTGATCTTACAACTGTCAAAGCGTCCAAATTTGGGCACCCCAACTGGCATGTATTTATCACCATTTTAGCATCCTGAAAATGATTGCCATTTAGGACTTTCATAGCTGGCTTCCAACAATCAAAGTCAATGGGAGAAACTGGTTATGCTTAATGACCACAGGATCCACTTAACTGCATTGACTTGCTTAACTGTGACCAAAAAAAAAGGTCATAAAATCAGGTATGACTCACTTAACAACTACTTAGCAATGGAAATCCTGATCACAATTGCAGTTGTAAGTCAAGGACTATCTTTACGGGATCTAGTTGATGCTTATAGAAGAAGCCCATACCACAAATGAAATGGTGCAACTGCTGGAGAAAGCCATTGCTGTTTCATTTGGAAAGCAAAAGTAAAACTTTACAGAGTTGGATTTTAAAATAAAAATTGGGTGTGATCCTATTCAGGGACATTTCAATAGGCAGGTTAATTCAAGTTACATAGTTCTGCTAGTACACACTGGATATTAGTGATTTAATGAACAAGAATGTTGCTGCAGAAGTGGGGTACGGAAGACAAGTCTATATTTTCTACTCACAAATGACTTATCATTAGCCAGGTAAAGATAAGGTGGGAGAATCATAGCAGAACTAGTTCTAGAGCTTTGAAGATACTCTCACCAATTGTCAATTGTATTTGGTTAAATTGGTATGCAGATGAAACTAATGAATGAATAAGTCTAAGAATTGAAGGTGGATGATCTTTTGCATGGCACATAAGTGGTTTTAATGTATCAGTACCAAAGAAAAATATCAATGTAGATTGAGCTTAGTTCTTGCCCCATTTAACCAAAAAGTTCTGAAAACTAAATGGAGAATAAACAAAAACCTTCAGAGTATTATAAACAGCTTCATTTTGACCAGCTTTCCTTGTCCAATTGCTTCCCAGATGTTGGGCTTAATTTTCCGTAACTTCACCCAGAATTGCCATATGCAAGGTTAGCATCAGAGAGCAATAGGATGGGTAGTTAGTATAGATTTTGTCTTCCTGGGCCCAAAAATCTATTTGGATGGTGACTGTACCTATGATATCAAGCTTTATCTGCTTTTTGGGAGAAGGACAAATATATATTAAAAAAATTGTAGAGTACAGACATCTAACTTCCATTGAACTTCCCAGATGGTAATGTATAGCTCTGAAAGCCGGACCACCAGAAAAGCTGAATAAAAGAAAAAGTAATGCATCTAAACTGTGGCACTGAAGAAATTTGTTGAGAGTACTTTGGAGGAGGAAGAACAATTCGTTCAATACTGGATGCACAATAAAACCAGACAGCTCATTGGAAACGTTAATGAGGGCCTAAATCTTAAAAAGTTTGAAAACATGAGGCAGAAATGAAAGTCTTTGGAAAGCATCTTTTCCTGATGCTTAGAAAAACGTCAGGCAGTAAAAAAAGAGGCTGGCAGAAGAAAAAATAGCTAGATACTATACTTGATAAGCATGATCTTACAAGAATTCAGAGCAGCAGTACTACCCATGTTTCTCCAAAAATAAGACTGGGTCTTATTTTCTTTTGGGCCCCGAAATAAACACTAGGGCTTATTTTCAGGGGGAGTTTTATCCCCCCTCCCATGTACAAGAAGCCCACTTCTTCTGTTTGCTTGAGGCATGGCAGGAGGTCGTGCAGTATGCCAGTGCCACTGCCGTGAGATGAGGGGGTGGAGCTAACCCATGCACCCCTCACCGGATTACCTCAGGGCCCCCACAGCCAGGCCACCCACACCTTGACACTTGCCTCGCCTTGCGGCGGTGGCTTCAACAGCCCTATCCAGCAGGACCCTTTATGGTTGCTGGCCCACTTCTTCTGCTTGCTCGTGTCTGCAATGGAGCAGGAGGCCAAGTGATGCACTAGTGCTGCGGTCACGAGGTGAGGCGGGAAGTGGACCTAACATCTGTCTCACCTCATGGCTGCAGCACCAGCATGCCGCTCAGCTTCCTGCTCTATTGCGGCTGCGAGCTCCAGTTCCACCCCACCTCACCTCGTGACCTTTGCACTGTGAGCAACCAGACAGAATGGGCAGGCGGCCAGCTGCGCAGGTCCTTAAGTAGGCTTATTTTGCGGGTAGGGCTTATATTAGGCACTATTGTAGTCTACCAGCAGCCCGCAGAGCTAGCAGTCGAGTCAAACGGTGAGGTGGCTGCGGAGGACCATGGGCCAGTCCTGGACTCTGGGGAAAGCCCAGACAAGGGTTCTGCGTCAGAGGCAGAGATGGGGCCAGGGCCACCTGGGAGCGATGCTGGACTCCGGAGACTCCAGAGGCGGAAAGCAGAGAGGCAGAGGAACAGGAGGAGCCTGTTCCTAGTACACACATTTGAGGAGCTGCCAGAAGGCAAGAGCAGCTAAAGGAAAAAGGACGACTTGGGAGTAAGGCCAGGAGATGATTGGCCCCTTCCATAAGGCTTAAAAGAGCAGCAACGACTCTTGGATTCTTTGTAGGAAAGCAACGTTACTACATTTGTTTCTAGCAGTCATCTCTTGTTTCTGAAGTTCATGTGGCTTTGCCAAGAAAAGCCTTTGGCAGGGTGCCAAAGAGGACAAAGGTTTGTGATAAGGCTTAAGGACTTTTTATGAAGGATTTGTTTTGGAATTAATGAAGTAATTCTCAGCTGTTCTAATAAAATATGTTTGCTTAGGACTGATTGTGTCTGTTAATAACTATTTGGGCCTAGGTCACAACAAGCACATGCATAAAAACATGCTCGATCTTATTTTTGGGATAGGTCTTATTTTCGGAGAAACAGATTACAATCTTGGTGGACGGTTTTTCATCAGGTCGCAAAGAGTTGGAAGTGACTAATCAACAATAAAAAGGATGTCGGGGGGGCGGGGCCTTTGGTAAAAAGATTTTGGTCATTCTACGAATTGTAATTTGCTTGGCCAGAAAGCAGCTAGAGCTTTTTTGTCAGAATAAAAATAAGAGATTTGTTTCTTGGGTTTCCATTATAATTACTTGGATTGGAACTGGACAGAGTAAAATTACCTGTCCATTGAGGGAATCTAAACTATAGCCTCCATGGAAAGGGACTGTCTGCTCCCTGCTTGTTTGGATACGTCTAATGGTGTAGAGACCATCACATAAAATGATTGATTTCACTGCCAAACTGCTGTTTCTGTGAAGAAAACCCAGAATCTCTTATCTATGATGAGTTACTAGCATTTGTTTAAAACACTGGCTGAAACCCAATAGGGTGTTCTGGCCATTTTCCGTGCTGTATTTGTCTTCCCTTAAAAACACACATTGGCTTTCAAGTGTGTTTTGTTGCACACCCCACAGCATGAAAATATGAAGGCATCTTCCTGAACAGAACTCGTTCTCTAGTCTGAGACCCTCTCAGAGAGACCGGCTATAAAATCATAACCTAATATGTTATTGTTTATATGTGTATCTGATAATATTTGGTATATGATATGAGCCATTTCTAAACCTTTCAACAGAAAGGCGAGTGTTATCTTAATGTGTAAAATTTAATTGTTGTACAGTTTATACGCAATACTACTCTAGAGAAATATCAGAAGAGGGAAAAGATGCTTTTATAATTAAAGAATGACTAACAGTAATAAATCCCAATTTCTTTATTAACCTTGGGGAAAAAAAGACTCCAATTTTTATTTTAAAACGAGTGAACATTACTCAGAGGAATTTTGCTTTAGGCTTTCTTTGAACTCCCCCAGATGTTTCCTTTTTTTCTTTTCCTTGAATTGAATCCAAAGTTTTGGTTTGTGATTTCTTAACAGAAAATATTATTTTCATTAATCATTTCCAGTAGGCTTTGTGCTTTTGGTCATTGCCCTGTTCTCTTCGGGTCAACATATATACTATGTTGATTGATAATGAGAATTACATGCAAGTTGTTATTGATCACATAGATCGATTGTCTCCATGATGATCAGTCCTTACCTGATCATTCAAGCTCTTCCAATGCACTTTCAATGCCACTGTAATTTAATTCATCTATCTTGTTGCTAGTCATTCTCTTCTTCTCTTTTCTTTTTTTAAAAATAGTTTTTATTGATTATTTTACATTTTAAAACCAGACATAATAGGAAAAAAAATGAAGAAAAAAAAGAGAAGATAAAAAAAACCATACACATTCACCAAATGGTAAAATACGAAACATAAGTAACAACATTATATAATATTTTACAATTTTCCGCATTGACAATTATCTTTGCTATTACATTACATTTTCCTAATCATTCTCTTATTCTTGTATAACCATATTAAGCATTCTTGTATACAAAATTGTTATATATACTTACATCCTATTTATTGACATAATCAGTATTTTATCCTTACCAATATTCAATACTCTTAGTTTCCCATTAATCAAATTTCAATTTACATTCTTATTTCTTATTTTGATTTCTATTTTCTTCTTCTCTTTTCATCCACCTTTCTAAGTATTAAAACCTTTCTCCAGAGAGCTAGATTTTCCCATCATGTGTCCAAAGTAGGATATTGGAGCCTGGCCCTTTGTGCCAGGTGCACCCTCAGCAAAATCAAAGGTTTCATTCAGAGGGTTCCATTATAAATGCCCCACCTCCAGTATTTGCACATGAAATTGTAAAATGGAATCTGGTTTTGTGATTGACATTTTCCAGCATGTTCACAGCATATTTCCTTTCAAGGTAGGTGATCACAGAGTTATAGACTGAATCACATTTGCAGAGGAAAATCATTTTAGGAGTGCTTATGTGTCTTTGTCATAAACAAAGCAAGGAACATAACTCACATCACTACTTCACATTACCACAGCCACTTTTTGGCACAACCAGTTCCTTAGGTTCAAAGCCATCAAAGTGCTGATATTTAGTCTAATTAAGGATTTGCATTGTGAATGCTTCATACTGAGGGGATTGGTTATTGATTCAGCTTGATGATTTTTAGTCATTTGGCCAAATGAACCACAACATTAACAAACATTTAGAAGTCACCTAACTATTAACATTTTGATCACTTGAGGAATGAGGAAGATTAATATTTCATGAATTTTCTTCCTAAGAAGCTAGTTTACGCCGGACTTTTTCTACAGGCCCAGAATACATATTCTATGAGAAGCACTGACCTCCTTGTTTGCCAGAAAGACATACAGTTTTGATTCAGTCTGCTTTGATTTAAAAGCAGTTACAGAGTTTAGGATGGAGGTGTGGTATTTTCACTTGGAGAAGAGAGTTGTTTAATTCATCTCCTAGGATCTGATGTCTAAAGATTTTTGGGAACAAATGATACAACACTTCTCTTGAGATCTGGAGAACAGGCTGACCTCTGAAATATTTGGGTTAGGTAAATAAATACTGTGATCTGATTCACAACAATTTCCCAAGCAATTAATTGATGCCATCTTCACACATTTATTGCATAATGTACTTGGGTCAAAACTATTTGACCAGATGATAGTTTGCCACATCTGATCAAGGTAGACACATATTTTATTTATGTTGTTAATGTACTATTTTTAGATCACTTAAACAATTGCCTATCTCCAATCTTGGTATGCCTATTTTGTTCCTGCTTAAATTATAATGTGTTCTAGTTTTAAAATTACTATCATAAAACTAACTACCAAGACGGCTTTAGATCAGGGGTGTCAAACTCAATTTCATTGAGGGCCGCATCAGGGTTGTGTTTGACCTCGGGATGGTTGTGGGCAGGGTGAGTGTGGCCTGCTCGACATCACTCGTGTCAGGGGTACCTGTGATGGCCTGAGCATTCTGCCAGCAAAAACGGACTCCCAAGTGCATTTTCAGCTGCAACTGCTTCCTACAACCCTTTGCCAGTAAAAACAGAGCTTGGGAAGGCCACGTAGCAGAGGCACCACGACCGGTCCTTTGCTGTTTCCAGGTGGCTCCGTGGGCCAGGTCTAAGCACCCCACTGGCCTTCAGTTTGACACCCCTGCTTTAGATGAAAAATAAAAAATATAGCAATCCATTTTTGGAGTAATAAATGTGTTTAAGATGCTGAAGTTGTTCTAAGTTGAATACCAAAGAGAAGGAAGAATGGAGACAAAGAGAGAATGATGAAAAGAGGAAAGGATTTGTTTTTGCCTATAAGTTGTAATTCCTTTATTATTTTTTATTTTGGTCATGCAAGCTGATGCTAATGGGAGTTAAATTGGAAAACCTCTGGAAGGTCAGCATAAGGAGAAACTGTGTATTGTTTATTCAATAAAGTCATAAAATTCTTAGCTTTTAACCTCCTTTTCAGATTTTTGTTTTCACATCCCTTAAAAATATAATAGAGATGAAAAACCTGGTAAGAATCAGCTCTTTCAATATCTAGATTTAGCCCAGATGGGATATATCTGAAGTACATTATAAAATCTTAAAATGAAGCTCATGCTCGTGGAAATGTTCAAAGGCTTACTAAGTACAATAGCATCCTGTAATTACTCTGTACTGAATGCGTCACATGAAGTCCAACAGTGCTAGGTGTGATAGGTTGAGCTTTCTTTTTTATTGTTGCAAAGCAACCTCAAGATACGTATTCTGACAATGAATTTCTCCCTGTACTGTTTTCTGTATGATGGTTTGATCCACAAGTTTTATGATTTTCAGTTGCTATGAAGAAAGCATAAACAAGGATATTCTTTTTTCCTTCCCATTCAAGACCTAGAGTCACCTTATTGGGGTGATTGGTGGTATAAATTTAAATAAATAATTGTAGTTGAAATTACAAATCAGTCCAATTCTGACATTGCAAGCATATAAGGCAGCGATGGCTAACCTTTTCTGGACGGCGTGCCCAAAGCACGTGTGCGTGCATGCAAATGCGTGTGCATGCCAAAACCCCCAAAATGCAATGCATGCCCCACGTCCCCTGTGTATGCGCCCGTCCCCCCTGCATGCGCCCTCCCACCAGCGGTGGGATTCAAGTAATTTAACAACCGGTTCTCTGCCCTAATGATTTCTTCCAACAACCAGTTTGCCAAACTGATCAGAAAGTTAACAACCGGTTCTCCCGAAGTGGTACGAACTGGCTGAATCCCACCACTGCCCCCCACGCATGTGTGCAAGGCCCCCCCTAGCATGTGCCTCACGCATGCACACGCGGCAGAGACCCGATGACCAGCTGGCCGGCAGGAGGTGTGCGTGCATGCATGGCAGAGCTGAATTGGGGCGACGGCTCGTATGCCCACAGAGGGGGTACTGCGTGGCACCTGTGGCACGCATGTCATAAGTTTGCCATCACAGATATAAAGTCTATTGTGAAGCTTCATCACATCAGATCCCTATTAACTACATGTTTTTATTTATGTAAGCATTTTTTTATTACACATTACTTTATTACTTATTACACATTTGTAATAATTAATATGTTCCAAGTTTATTAATAATAATAAATTTGGAACACATCCTGCGATGATACATTTAATAACATAAATAGAAACATTTGCTTATCCCAGATCCTTGGGAAGGACTTGATAGGTGGATAAAAATTCCAAATCCAATCTAAATATCTGCCAATTATGTGACCAACCATCCTATGATGCAGCTGTAATCATCAGAAAACATATACTATCCAATCATATAGCGAGGCTAACTTAATGTGTACTGAACCTAAGAGCCCAAAAGGATGTCCAGTTATGTTTCATTTCTTGTGAGAGTTACCTTAAGGTAAAGATAAAGATTCCCCTTGCACATATATGCTACTCATTCTCGACTCTAGGAGACAGTGCTCATCTCCGTTTCAAGGCCGCAGATCCAGTGCTGTCCGAAGATGTCTCCAGGGTCATGTGGCCGGCATGACTAAACACCAAAGGCGCACGGAACGCTGTTACCTTCCCACCAAAGGTGGTCCCTATTTTTTTACTTTCATTTTTTTAACATGCTTTCAAACTGCTAGGTTGGTAGAAGCTGGGACAAGTAATGGGAGCTCACCCCATTACACGGCACTAGGGATTCGAACTGCTGAACTTCTGATCTTTCGATTGACAAGCTCAGCGTCTTAGCCACTGAGCCATCCCATCCCTCTGAGTTATCTTACTCAGAGACAAAGTTGAAAAATGTTCAGAATCAGAAGCTCCCACTATGCGTGCCCACTTCAAAGAAGCATTTATTATCGTCCTCCACATCCCCTATTTGAAACCTTCCAAATCCCAAATCCTAGACTTTTCATTTACTAGTTTTTCAGATTAAAAAATTGCAACTTACTTTTTGAGATTTGACAAAAAGGCTCCCGTTTTGTCTCATTGCTGCAATAGTCAGACAATATGGAAAGAGCAAGTAAAATGGTTGCTGTAACCACAGGATGCAGATTGTCTCATTCCAGCTCCTGCTGTTGTTCTGTACTTTTGTCTTCATACATAGTTTTAAAAGATAAAGAGAAGGTTGCTCAGTACAGCTGAGAGTTGGCATTGAGTGAAATAATACAAATGCTTGAAAAACCTTTTGTTACAATCCCAGAATCTCTTTGTCGTTTTGAAAACAAAGCCTTGAAATGGAAGAATCAAATTCCTTCTTGAAATGATTGAGCATTTTGAACAACTCACAATATTTATTAATCAACTGAAGATAGAATATATGAAAATTAAATTACAGGTAATCCAGTGCAGAGTTGACATTGATAGTCTTGTGTTAATTAGTATTTAAAAGCTTGGGAATGTTCACAATAAGTCTGGTAGGCCATAAACTAATAGCCAGGGATCAAAATAATATATGTAATTTCAACAAATGTTGTAAAAAACTTTCTCTGGCTACTTTTTAAAATATATATTTTTATTAACTTTATCAAAATATAAAATATATATGAAAATGAACGTAAGTGCAGAAATAGGTAAGGAGAAAAAAGGAGAAGAAAGAAAAACATTAACTTCTGACTCTTTTCAGTGCAATGGAATAAAATAATAACATTACAATCTTTTTATTTTGCATACTTAAGATGTATTAGCCATTTCTATAACAACAAATTTGTCTAATCAACAAATCCCAAAATCAAAGTTTTATTTTTTTTCTGTCTTATGCACAAAATACAGAAATGGCTTCCAAGTAGAAATAATGTTGGATTAATTTGGTCATCTCTGCTAGTTCCCCTAAATTCTTCCAGCTATTCTTCTATTTTGGGAAACTTTCTCTGGTTACTTTATAGAAGTTTTATTACAACAATTATGTTTCATAAATTCAAGAGATTGACATGGACCGAATCTTTGAAGTGCTGAGTTTATCCTCATCACTAGACCGTAACTAGCAAAATATTAATCCTTGTCAATGAAAAAACTTCCTTCGTTTTGCACTGTCAAAAATGACTAAGCGTTATGTTTTTTCTACATGTTAACATGGAGTAGGGCAACCAAATGATTTGTTGAATGTAAAGGACATAGTATTTTTACTTTGGAATCAAGGAGTTAGATTATTAATTGCCCTATATTGTATGTCTTATTCACAGTTTATTGCTCTTGTTGCCCAGTTAGGGAACTTATTTAATATATCCTAACAATTTATGGATGAACCTAGTAAATGATGCCTGTCTATAAAAGCTGGTGATATTTTAAAAATACCCAGCAACTCCTGGGTTATGATATGGCTGTATTATAAGGGCTGTAAACACTGCTGTAAGTAGTTAGTGGGTATAGTGAACAGTTTGCTTCCCATAGAACAGGGGTCACCAACCTTTTGGACCACAGGGACCACTAAATTCATAATTTTAAATCCCGTGGACCACTAATATGATCTGCCTAATGACTGGGTGGGTGTGGCTAGGTGGTCATGTGACTGAGCGGGAGTGGCTAACTCGGTGTCACTCATGTCAAGGGGCGCCTCGCCAGCTTCTACTCGCCTCCCCACCTGGCTCGTTAGGGCCCCAACAGGAAGCAGTTGTTGGAGCTAAGCAGCCACATGAAAAAGAGTTAGCAAAACAGCTGGCTCAGTTCAAATTGGATCTGGGCGAGAAAGAGGCTCAGCAGAAGCTGAAGACTACGAGCATAGGCTTTCCAAGCAAAGGGAAGATCTGTGGGAGTGCAAGGCCAGGTACCTGCACCTGCAGGCTCAGCGGGCTGAGATAGTCAGCAGTTCCAGGCCATATGCAGTCCCGCTGGAACAAGGCCCTCTGGCTCTTCGCCACAAGCAGTACTTCCCTCCAGCCTTTGGCCAAAGCCCCGCACTAGGAGGCTGAAGCAGACCCCAAGTTGGAATTTCCACCACCCCCTCCAACCCACACAAAAGGACCCCGAAGGGGGACACTCTCTGCAGCAACACAAATGTTCATGGTGTGTATCCGGCCCAAGGGTCCGTAGTTTGAGGACCCCGATTTAGTGCAATATAAAACATGCAAATAATTTTTCTATGGACCACCAAAATTTTCTCGTGGACCACGAGTGGTCCATGGACCACCAGTTGGTGACCGCTGACATAGAATACTCCCATTTATTATATCTTTAAATATGTAGGAATTACTTTTTCCTTGTGTAGTAGAGAAACTATCTGAGAAGAAAACTCATGTTTTCTTGTTTTACTGGATGTAGTTTTTGCAGCCGTCAATCGGGTCCTGTTCTAGTTTGTTTTTCTTTTAGAATTTATATCTTTGTCTATTTTTTTTCATTTAGCAGCAAGTCCATGGAAGGCATGGATAAGAACAAAACAGATTTAGAAATTTAGAAACTAAATTTTCAGGTTATTGACAGTCAGTATCAGCATCATCTCCTGATCTATTCTATACCTTGGGGAAATATCTGAAACTTTTGCAACACATTCATTTTAAAGTTCCTGAGTTGGGCTGGGCAGCCTACTGGCTGTGAGTCCCAGCACATCAATTACAGCAACTTTTTCCAATCTTTTTACCCTGGAGGGAAGCCTTGAAAATAATGCATAAAATTATTAAATCTGCAGGTCACTGTATGTTATTGTAGTCAGTAAGTTGTAGATTATCCAACAATAACTGTCAGTGCTCTTTTGAGTAGATAATATCTTTTTGTGTGCGGATCTTTTATTTTGGCCAATTTCCTGGCCTACTCTTTGTTTGGTGCCCTTTTCCCCCACAAAGGATATCAACTCTTTCAGTTCCAAAAATGATGTCCCCCCCCCGCCCCCAATTCCAATCTCTTGAAGAACCCTTGTTGAGAAAAGCTGGTTTAGAGCAACCCACCTTATGCAACCTTAGTAATTTCAGCTGAGTCAAACAAATCTGAGTTCCCACCCATTATATTTTCTTGGCTAAAAGTGGTGAATGATGTAGTGCTTTTTTGAAAAGCAAAGAGAACATTTTTAAACAGCAACGTCCAGTTAAATTCTCCTGTGTTCAGTTACCTAATAGATAAGAATGCATTCTCCAGAAAAATAACATGCGCTAAAAAATAAACAAAAGGGCAGCATTTTTGTTTCTGAAAATAATGTTTTTTTGTTTTGTTTTGTGGCTTCTTCATGCTCGTTTTAAGGCATCTGGTACAAAAAAAAATGAACTAAATAGTATGAAGGGGTGGGGTGGGAAAGTTAGTGATAGTTATGAATCTTTTTTACCCTCAGTCTTCTAGTTTGGTTCTAGAGCTGGCTAGCTGAACTATTAATGAAAGAAGGACTTAGGATATATCCCTGAGAGCAACAATTATCTTACAAATGAGAAAGCCTGTTTTAGCAAATCATCTTTGTGACTAAATATGGGTGATCTGCTCCCATAGGATTTTTTTTAGGTGTGCCCTGAAGCTGTTTAACAAAGTTCTTGTGGGAGCTTTTCAAGAAGTCTAGAGTCTCTGAAGGATGGCTAACAGAGATCCCTGCAGGCTTTTTGGAGCTGGGACAGAAGATACCATCAGTGAATCTAACTCTTAAACAGAAGAGTTGACATTCAGCCCAGTAAAGTCATGGATTGGCAATATGTTTGTACAATAAATAAACAAAAATGTCAGCTGATTTGTAGAAAGAGCAGATGGAGCATTGGCACCGATGTTCTGATGTTACTCTGAGGGTAGATTTCCACTTGTAGATCCACACGAGTTAAGAGAATTCCAGTGAAAGGGCTCGCAGTGCATTTGAAAGAAGCTGTGTGTTGGAAGAAGAAAGCATTAGTCAAAGATTTAAAGTAGTTGCACCTTTAGAGACAATCACATGATTGCTTTACCTAGCTCCCCCGGTTGTTTGCCATGTGTGTGTAAACCACGGTGGGTTCTGCTTACCTTTACTATCTGTTTGCATGGTGCCCGCGCGCTTCTGCGCATGCGCAGATCACTTTTGATGATGTTCGGGTCAGTGGGCGGAACCTCCCACCGGTTTTACTGCCGGTTCTATAGAACCGGTCCGAACCGGGGGCAACCCACCACTGGTGTAAACCCAGATAGCACTTCAGCTGGGACGACCAGTTATAGTAAAGTTTCCATACCAAAAGTACACACAGCTAAAGATGGAGACATCAAATCAAGATATGGCTGCTTTAATGTTTTGAGTGTGTGTCAGTCATACCAAAATACTTGGCAAAGAACTCTATCAAGTGTAATCACCAGTATGCTTCTTTTGATGTGTAGGGTGGGTTTTTGGGTTTTTTTTGGATTTTCTATGAAATAGTACCTATTCTTCAGCTACGTTGCTACTTTTTAATAGGTAGAAGTCAGAAAGCAGAATAGCTGTTGGGACTAGACTGGTTTCGTGCACTGGGCATGGGAGTGACTGGCATCTACAGAAGTGACTGTAACCTGAAAGACATACTCATGAACGAGTTCAAGATGTCTTCAAGGACTGCCTGGGCAAGTACAAGGGGACCCCTATTTCCTTCAACTTAGACCCCAGGTAGCTATTAGGTTAAAGGCAAGGAGAGTCCTTTGCCCTTAAACCAAAAATTGACAAGGAGCTAGATAAGCTCATAAATCAGGGGATTTTGGTGCCAGTCGATCACGCAAAGTGGGAGACGCCAATCGTCACCCCAGTAAAACCAGATGGGTCAATCAGAATCTGCGCTGACTACAAGGCGACGCTAAACAAAGCCTTACAGAAAAGCGCTTACCCAGTTCCCGTGGTGCAACACTTGCTGCACTCTTGGGGCAAGGGCAAGTCTTTGCAAAGTTAGACTTGGCTCAAGCCTACCAACAACTGCCCGTAGACGCCAACACAGCGAAGCCCAAACGATTGTAACTCACAGGGGGCCTTCAAGTGTACCCGATTACAATTTGGGGTGAGTGTGGCACCAGGGCTGTTCCAAAATTTGATGGAACGACTTCTGCAAGGGCTCCCAGGGTAGTTCCTACTGATGATGTATTGATATCAGAAAACGAGAGGAATTGGGGAGCGTTTGAGAAAAGTTCTGGGCATTTTCCGTCAGCCGGACTAAAGGTTAAAGTGAACAAATGCCAGATAGGGTAGAATCCATCGAATTCTTGGGCTACCGAATAGACAAGAAAGGAATTCACCCCACTGAGAGCAAGGTCAAGGCAATCAGAAAGGCTCCAGCGCCCAAAACAAAACAGAGCTACAGGCATTCCTGGGCTAGTGAATTTTACGCGGTCTTTTAAAAACAAAGCGACCATTGCTGAACCGCTGCATAAGCTTCTAGGGAAAAATACTGTTTGGTCTTGGGGAAAGTCGGAAAGTAGGGCTTTCGAAGCAGTAAAAAACCTGCTCTCGAGCGACAGCCTGCTCATCCAGTATCATAGCTCATTGCCACTAGTGCTGGTTTATATGCCTCCCTTATGGGGTGGGGCTGTACTCAGCCACAGACTGCCAAACGGCACAGAAGCCCCTATAGCCTTCTACTCTAGAACGATGTCCTCCCAGAGAGGAACTATAGCCAGTTAGATAAGGAAGCGCTAGCAATTGTGTCAGGGTGAAAAATTTCACGAATATGTTTTTGGGCGAGATTTGAAATTGTGACTGACCACAGACCGCTGTTAGGAATACTGGCTGGCGATCACCAACGCCTGTGGCACTTTCGCCACGATTGACCCGATGGACTATTTTCTTAGCCGCTTATTCTACAAGCTGCAGCATCGACCAGGAAAAGAAGTGGGCATGCGGACGCTTAAGCAGATGCCCACTACCAGGGGCATCAAGACCCCACCCGGGACGCCCATCCTACTTATTGACTCTTGACTCTGGCCCAGTCACATCTAAGGAAGTGGCTCGGCATCATACCGACATTATGTTAAGGACTGTACCGGTTGGGTACAAGAGGGTGGCCTGCCGGGCTAACGTTTAAGGAATTTGTAAAAACGTGATGAGCTCTCGGCTCAAGGGGGGTGCCTGTTATGGGGTGATCGTGTGGTAATCCCGGATAAATTAAGGGGAAAGGTATTGGACCTCCTCCACGAGGGTCACCCAGGGATCGTAAGGATGAAGGGGCTAGCAAGAAGCTATGTGTGGTGGCCACTCATGGACTCAGAGATTGCTGAGAGGGTAGGGAAATGCCAGGCTTGCCAAGAGTCCAGACCTCTACCCCCAACCGCCCCAGTCAGGGAATCGGAAAACCCCAAGGGCCCTGGTCAAGAATCCACATTGATTTTGCTGGCCCTTTCCACGGCCAAACCTTCCTAGTGGTTGTCGACGCATTCTCTAAATGGTTGGAGATCATACTCATGAAATCCACTACGGCCGAGGCAGTAATCGCAGCCCTGCGCCACCTATTCGCAACCCACGGGTTGCCTGACACTCTGGTGTCCGACAACGGCCCGCACCACGGCAGCCCAGTTTGAGGAATACTTGGCAGAGGAGGGCATCCGACATGCCCTCTCTGCGCCTTTCCACCCTGCGCCGAATGGCCTTGCAGAGCGCTCCGTCCGGAGCGCTAAGGAGGCATTGTCCAGGCTCAAGCCAGGTGACTGGCAAACAAAGATAGATTTCTTTCTGGCCGCTCAGCACAGAACCCCAAGCACTGCTACAGGCAGAAGCCCAGCCGAATTATTGATGGACGGAAGCTCCGTGCCCACTTGACCGCTTGAATCCCCATTACACACCAGAGGGTTACAAGGGGAACTAGAAAACGAGAGAAATGGGCATAGGCGACCGAGTGTGGGCCCGCAACTATGGGGACGGCCCAAGTTGGCTCGCAGGGCAAATCATAAAAGCAACCGGTCCAAAGTCATACTTGGTCGAGTTACAAGACAACCGAGTATGGAGGCGCCACATAGATCAGATAAGGAAACGAATAGCTGAACAACCCGAGCTAAATGAGACAGATTATGACCACTCCTTATTTGAACCCACAGCTGACCATAACCCGGGGGAGGTGCAAGACTTAGCTGAGGTCCCGGAGGTCCAGCGACGCCATCAGGTTCCCGATGGAAACAGCAGGAAAACTCAAAGTAATCCAAGGCCGGATGGCCAAGAAAAGAGTCTGCAGTAATCCAGGGCCCGATGGCCTAGAGAAAGAGCTGGGAGGAGAAAAAAGCCCCTCCGACCAGCTCAAAACACCACCCAGGACTGAACCGCGCAGGTCCGAAAGAATTAGGAGACGCCCAGGTTATTTGCGTGACTACGTCGAAAAATAACATGTAAATATTATGTAAATAATGGTAAAGTGTTTTCTGGGAGGGGAGGAGTGTTATGTATCTTTAAATATTTAGGCGGGAAACTAGCACGTTGCTGATTGGTTGAAGCCGCCGGTTAAACAGTATATAAAGGGTTGTTTTTCCCCAGCCAGGTTGCTGGGTTCACCATATATTAAAGAGCTGTTGTCACTACCCTGGTCTCCAGCCTCGTTACTTCCCGAATATAACACATGGCGTGTATCCGGCCCAAGGGTCCGTAGTTTGAGGACCCCGATTTAGTGCAATATAAAACATGCAAATAATTTTTCTATGGACCACCAAAATTTTCTCGTGGACCACAAGTGGTCCATGGACCACCAGTTGGTGACCGCTGACATAGAATACTCCCATTTATTATATCTTTAAATATGTAGGAATTACTTTTTCCTTGTGTAGTAGAGAAACTATCTGAGAAGAAAACTCATGTTTTCTTGTTTTACTGGATGTAGTTTTTGCAGCCGTCAATCGGGTCCTGTTCTAGTTTGTTTTTCTTTTAGAATTTATATCTTTGTCTATTTTTTTTCATTTAGCAGCAAGTCCATGGAAGGCATGGATAAGAACAAAACAGATTTAGAAATTTAGAAACTAAATTTTCAGTATCAGCATCATCTCCTGATCTATTCTATACCTTGGGGAAATATCTGAAACTTTTGCAACACATTCATTTTAAAGTTCCTGAGTTGGGCTGGGCAGCCTACTGGCTGTGAGTCCCAGCACATCAATTACAGCAACTTTTTCCAATCTTTTTACCCTGGAGGGAAGCCTTGAAAATAATGCATAAAATTATTAAATCTGCAGGTCACTGTATGTTATTGTAGTCAGTAAGTTGTAGATTATCCAACAATAACTGTCAGTGCTCTTTTGAGTAGATAATATCTTTTTGTGTGCGGATCTTTTATTTTGGCCAATTTCCTAGCCTACTCTTTGTTTGGTGCCCTTTTCCCCCACAAAGGATATCAACTCTTTCAGTTCCAAAAATGATGTCCCCCCCCCCGCCCCCAATTCCAATCTCTTGAAGAACCCTTGTTGAGAAAAGCTGGTTTAGAGCAACCCACCTTATGCAACCTTAGTAATTTCAGCTCAGTCAAACAAATCTGAGTTCCCACCCATTATATTTTCTTGGCTAAAAGTGGTGAATGATGTAGTGCTTTTTTGAAAAGCAAAGAGAACATTTTTAAACAGCAACGTCCAGTTAAATTCTCCTGTGTTCAGTTACCTAATAGATAAGAATGCATTCTCCAGAAAAATAACATGCGCTAAAAAATAAACAAAAGGGCAGCATTTTTGTTTCTGAAAATAATGTTTTTTTGTTTTGTTTTGTGGCTTCTTCATGCTTGTTTTAAGGCATCTGGTACAAAAAAAAATGAACTAAATAGTATGAAGGGGTGGGGTGGGAAAGTTAGTGATAGTTATGAATCTTTTTTACCCTCAGTCTTCTAGTTTGGTTCTAGAGCTGGCTAGCTGAACTATTAATGAAAGAAGGACTTAGGATATATCCCTGAGAGCAACAATTATCTTACAAATGAGAAAGCCTGTTTTAGCAAATCATCTTTGTGACTAAATATGGGTGATCTGCTCCCATAGGATTTTTTTTAGGTGTGCCCTGAAGCTGCTTAACAAAGTTCTTGTGGGAGTTTTTCAAGAAGTCTAGAGTCTCTGAAGGATGGCTAACAGAGATCCCTGCAGGCTTTTTGGAGCTGGGACAGAAGATACCATCAGTGAATCTAACTCTTAAACAGAAGAGTTGACATTCAGCCCAGTAAAGTCATGGATTGGCAATATGTTTGTACAATAAATAAACAAAATGTCAGCTGATTTGTAGAAAGAGCAGATGGAGCATTGGCACCGATGTTGTGATGTTACTCTGAGGGTAGATTTCCACTTGTAGATCCACACGAGTTAAGAGAATTCCAGTGAAAGGGCTCGCAGTGCATTTGAAAGAAGCTGTGTGTTGGAAGAAGAAAACATTACTCAAAGATTTAAAGTAGTTGCACCTTTAGAGACAGTCACAGGATTGCTTTACCTAGCTCCCCTGGTTGTTTGCCATGTGTGTGTAAATCAGGGTGGGTTCTGCTTACCTTTACTACCTGTTTGCATCGTGCCCGCGCACTTCTGCGCATGCGCAGATCACTTTTGATGATGTTCGGGTCAGTGGGCGGAGTCTCCCACCGGTTTTACTGCCGGTTCTATAGAACCGGTCCGAACCGGGGGCAACCCACCACTGGTGTAAACCCAGATAGCAGTTCAGCTGGGACGACCAGTTATAGTAAAGTTTCCATACCAAAAGTACACACAGCTAAAGATGGAGACATCAAATCAAGATATGGCTGCTTTAATGTTTTGAGTGTGTGTCAGTCATACCAAAATACTTTGCAAAGAACTCTATCAAGTGTAATCACCAGTATGCTTCTTTTGATGTGTAGGGTGGGTTTTTGGGTTTTTTTTGGATTTTCTATGAAATAGTACCTATTCTTCAGCTACGTTGCTACTTTTTAATAGGTAGAAGTCAGAAAGCAGAATAGCTCATTAAGATTGCAGGGAAAACAAGCAGATTGGTCCATCCATTCAAGAACAAGCTCTGGGTGCTCCAACACTGGAGGTTTTCAAAAAAGACTGGACAACTGGTATAGGAAGGATTTCCTGCTTGAGCAGGGGGTTGGACTAGAAGACCTCTAAGATCCCTTCCAACTCTGTTATTCTGTTAAATTCAAATCTTTTCTTAATATTTGGGATGTTGATTGGCTTAACCATTCTGGAATTGCCACAAGAATACCTTAAATTGGTAATATATTCATAATATATTTACAAAGAAAAATCTTACTTAGTTTCAGGTTAAATGGAATGTATTGAAGGAATGTCCAACCCCTAATGTTTTAAAAGTTGAGAGCATGTTTTCCTCTTAATAATATTTGAAACCTGTCCTTGTCTTCTGGAAAGCTCTGGAGAGGGATTTCCTCTAAGAATCCCATTCAGGGTTGCTGAAAGAGTTTTACAAATATCTCTGGAATATGGTTCCAGAGACATTTGAAAAGATCTTGGCAGGGACAAGGGCGGCCTATGCTTCTGCTCAGGCTTTCAGCTGATTATCTCCTTGCTGGTTTCACTTTTGGAAGCACTTTTCAAAATAGCTTCTTTTCAGTTGCTATGGAGAAGTTTCCTTTAAAAAAAAAAAAGAACACTCTTGCCGTCCTCATGTTCAAATATTGGATAGCTTTTTAAAACAGATTTTTGAATTTCATCTGATCTCCATGAGAGAAATAATACACTGAGTAAACTGATGCATCAAATGGGGATAGCACATGCAGTTGTACAGGATGTCAAAGCTATATATTCATCATCTTTTGTTTTTTGTTTTTTAACTAGGTGACTTTAGAAAAAGTACTGGGAATCACTGTCTCTGGAGGTAGAGGATTGGCCTGTGATCCTAAGAATGGTCTCATTGCTTATCCAGCTGGGTAAGTTGTTAAAGGCACTATTTAAATGACTGCAAGACTGCTTAGAGATAAAGTCTGCCAAACGTGTCATGTAGTAGAGTGAGACTTTTGGAAATGTTCTCCTAAATTCATTCCAATTATGATGCATAAGCAATGTTAACGTAAATTATTGCTAGAGGGAATAACACTCTTATATTCTTCATCTGTCATCAGTAATGAAATCTTTTTTTTTGGTCATTTTTCTGAGATTTTTTTTTTTAAAGGAAAAGAGGTATATTAAATCTGGTAAGATTTACTGCGTTGATTATCTTTCTTCGGTGGCACAGTGGTTAGAAGGCAATATTGCAAGCAAACTTTGCCCTCAGCCTGGACTCAGCCTTCCATCCTTCCGAGTTCAGTAAAATGAGAACCCAGATTGTTGGGGGCAATATGTTGAGTCTGTAAACAAGTCTTAAAGCACTATGGAGCGGTATATAAGTCTAAGTGCTATTATTATTGTATTGCTATTTTTGAGGTTCCTCTTCTTGTTTTCTGCTAAGGATTTTTTTTTTGTTGTTAACTAGAAGGTTAAACAAAAGTCAGAAAAATGTGAATCTGAATTCCTCATGAAGCTGGAGTTGCCCTTTTAGAATTGGAAATAGCTGTGTGATATGAAGATTTATGAGCCAAAGTTCCTCTTGCATGAATAGTTGTTCTGTGTTGTAATATTAATCCTGGGATTAGATTATTCTTCCAAGTATTTCTTATATGGGCCAAATAATTACCTAATTGGTGGATAAATTCAGTGAGTGGAACCCTTCCATCATATTCTGGAAGCAAGTATTAGTAGGCAATGTGCTTTGGGTTTTCCTGGAAGCCAATGAAGATGTTTTAAATGGTGACTAATCACCACTGGATTTGACATAATTTTCAGTTAAGCTTTATACATATATTCACAGAGATCAAAACAACAGTTTGAAACAATGGATTCAAATTATTAGCTCCAATGTTCTTGGACCACATCATCCTTGTCCCCAGCCCCATTTTCTTTTTGTGATGGCAGGAGTTTTCCCCAGACCCAATCCTGAAAGTGGAAATTCAGCAGCACAAATTTTAATCTAATCTATTTTACCCCCAAAGAAAGAAAACCAGTGCAATAAACCTTGCCAGGTTTAATATATCTTTTTTTCCCCTTTAAAAAAGAAATATAATAAAAGTGACAAAAAAGCCTCATATTTTGGTTTCAGTACCTTTGGTGATGTTATTGCTGTGTTCTCAATTGCCTACTAGCCCAATCTTAATACTGTAGCTATTGCTCTGATTCAGTGGTGCGTTTCAAATGTTTTTACTATTGGTTCTATGGGCGTGGCTTGGTGAGCATGGCATGGCTTGGTGAATGTAGCTTGGTGGGTGTGGCATGGGAAGGATACTATAAAATCTCTATTCCCTCCCCAATCCAGGGGAAGGATACTGCAAAATCCCCATTTCATCCCAGTCAGCTGGGACTCGGGAGGCAGAAAATAGATGGGGGCAGGGCCAGTCAGAATTTTTACTACCGGTTCTCTGAACTACTCAAAATTTCCACTACAGAAATGGTTCTGCAGAAATAGTCAGAACCTGCTGAAACCCACCTCTGCTCTGATTTTACTAATAATACGAGTAGTATAGTCCCACTGCAAAATAAATAAATAATAATTTCCATTCCCCACCTCAGCAAAAGATGGCAGAATGCTGTTCTCGAAAGACGGACTTAGAAAAAGGGCCCGTACTCATTTCTTGGAGCCAGTCTCTCTTCCTTGCATGGGCCTAGCATATTCTATCTCTCTGTGTAAACAAAGTGAAATGGCTTAAGTGGAGCGAAGGGCGGAGATCCAAATTAGAAACTGTAAGCAAGCATTTTGGGAAAGCTGACATGGGCCAGGCAGTCGTGCAATTTCAAACTGCAGCGATTGAGGAGTGCAATGAATATTTACCTTGTTTTAACATTTCATTTTGCTAATGTCACTGGGTGGTTCTAATGAATTTCAAACAAGAAGAAAAGAAATTGAAGCCAGTCTTAGAAGGCTGTTGGTTTGGGCACAGTGAATCTATAGAAGAGGGAAGAACAGCAATAATTCTTCTCATTGCTTGGTTGTGCTATCCTTGAAAGCAACTTTTGTCCCCGAGCAAGTCTACCGTTCGTTCAGATTCTGATAAATTAGAAGAGATGTTTTCCTTCAGAAAAGAGGCTGTAAAATGTGTAGGATGCATAATTGCATATAAGAAAGGGGTTAACACTAAGATGGGAGGCCAGTATGGTGATATCTGGATATACTTCTAAATGCTGGATTAGCCACGTAGTTGGAGGTGATGAGAGTTGTATTAGCCTAGTGCAGTGATTCTCAACCTTTATAATGCTGCGACCCCTTTAATACAATTCCCCACGATGTGGCGACCCCAACCATAAAATTATTTTCATTTTGAATTTATCACGCCTGAAGTCAGACATAGCGATCTGAACTGCTTGTGATTGCCTTGAGGACGGAGGCATTAAAGTGGAGACTCTTCCCCTATTAAGTTTATCGCGCCTGAAGCCAGATTAGGCTAGCGATTGGGAGTGATTGCAGCTGGCTTGAGAGTGAGACATCAGAGCAAAGATTTCTCTCTTTTTTAATTCATCGTGCCTGAAGCCGAATTCGGCTAGCAATTTGAAGAGCCTGCAGCTGGCTTGTGGAGTCAACCATTGGAGCGCGATTCTTCGACTCGCAAGTATACTTCCCATATTTACGATGGTCTTAGGCGACCCCTGGCAAATCGTCATTCGACCCCCAACGGGGTCCCGACCCACAGGTTGAGAACCGCTGGCCTAGTGTAACTGGAAGGCATTGAATTGGGGAAGGCTGTTCATCCCAGGTTACTGTGGGTTGAAGATTACATTTTATTTACTGTGTTATTGTAGTCAGTTCTTAAAGTCTGGTGTGCCTCGTCAAAATTTGAGCTAGTATAAAAGTCTTGAATTTTGGGATTTGGAGTCAGTGGTGAAAGTTTAGACTTCTTGGCCAGTAAAAATGAAAATAATTAGGTACAGATGGATATTTGCTGGGCAAATGGGCCAGAATCCTGCAGCAAAATTAAATCAAAAGAGGGGCTAGGTGACAACACAAAATCACAGAAGTTGCCTGCTGGAGTCATCTCTTTCCCTCCCTCCTCTCTACCTCCCAAAAAGAGCTGTGGAGATGATATTGACCAAAATATTCAGAAAATAAAAGGAGCAGAAGCATTCCTTGAGCCCTGGGAAAATCATATTGGAAAGAGACACAAGGTGGTTCCTCCTTAACTCAGTGGGTATAAGAGGGAGAGGAAAGAAAATATCAGAAAATTTGCAATATTCTGTTAATGCAACCTATCTCAATCTTCTTGTGGAATCTGAACTGGACCCAGCTTGAAAGGTTGACACCCCCTTCCAAATATAAGATGTTAAGAAATTAGCATTGCTTTGAAGAGATACTTAATGTCCCTTGTGGTTGACTTTTTGTGTGGTGGTAAGGTTGGGGTTATTATTTATTTATTAAATTTATGTACCACCCATCTCATCACAAGATGACTCTGGGTGGCTTACATGATCTTGATTTTGCTGCAGAATGGTGGCTTTATGTAGCTGCCATGCTACATTCTCTGTGTTCTACAGGTAGCTATAAATTGCTCTTTACTGTTTGTCCAATAAAATGCTACAATGACACTTGCTATCCCCAGGTAGCTTCAGCAGCCATGTCTTAAGACCAGGAAGGCTGTTTTTGACTACATGCACGATGATTTTAGAAATGTACATTTCATTCTCCATTAAAAAAATGCACTATGATTATGTATACTTAATAGCACAATAGCAGAGCTCAGAATGGATTTTAAAAGAACGTTAATAAAAGTCAGTAAAAATGGAGAACATGCATTTAATGGGCAGTGAAATCGCTCAGTTATTATTGTAAGCTGTGAGAGAACAATGGTTGAATTGGATTTAAAGCACCACAAGTCTTTGGTAAGTGTGTGCCAGGCGTGGGAACAAGAAAAATCAGAATTAGTTGACTTTAACTGGGAGGGACAAAATCTAGTTAATAGGATTACTCCCATGTATTTAATAAGCCTCCACTTTGGGCAAGTGAAAATTTTAACTCAGTAGCAACTTTTGGAGGGGCTCTGAGAGCCACACCCAAAGCTTTGGAGGATTAGACCCAGTGGTGGGATTCAAGTAATTTAACAACCGGTTCTCTGCCCTAATAATTTCTTCCAACAACCAGTTTGCCAAACTGCTCAGAAAGTTAACAACCGGTTCTCCCGAAGTGGTGCGAACTGGCTGAATCCCACCACTGATTAGACCTCAGGGTTGCAGCTTGAAAGAAATAATGGTATTTTTATTTTCTCCAGCCAGATGAACTTGTTTGTCATGCCCACGGTCTCTAAAAGCAGAAATCGTTTCTGTTTCCACTTGATAAGGAAATTATTTGGGAAGATGTTATCCAATATCCTGTGCCAACTAAGGACATTTTAATGAAGCCTGAGAAACTGCAGGAATCTTTAGGCATCTTTGGCATTCTCAGAAAAACATATGAAGCTGAGAAAAAGGAAATTTCTCTGAACTTTTTAGAAGAGTCTTATTTGTCTTGGTGACGAGCAGAAACAAAACTAGTTTCTTCATAATCTCCCATTATAATAATATTAAATTCTCCCTAACTGGCAATGCCAAAATGTAAGTCTAACAAATACATAAATCAACTTTCTAAATTTGGATAAAGGGATCATGGTTCATAAACTCTGCAATGTGATTTGGCTAAATAGTTACTTGTCCATTATGGTGGGCTGTTTTATGTTGCTGGGGGCATAGCCACTGCCAAGGCATAAAAAGACAAAGAGTTTGCTGCCCTAATTGAATTGCAGGATCAGTTTGTTTTGTCATATTCACAAGAAATTTATACCTTCTTGGCAGGGTGCAGAAATCTCCTTGGCACTGTTGTTACACTGACTATGGGTTTTTTTTTCTGCAGCCTTCCTCTGCAGTGGTGAATAAAATTTGCTGGATTGCTTGTTCTTGGAGTAATATGCTTTTTGCTGACTGGAGCAGTGCAAAGTATTCTTGACAACACATGGATGTCTTCCTTATGGTTCTTGCATATGTCTTACTTCTGCTCTGTTCCACTCCAGATATCCCATTAGTTGACTCAACTTTTATTAAAAACTGCCAGTACAAGGCAGGCCTGAGATTCAACTCTCTTGGCTCAGTGCCAAACTTTGTAAGAAGCATTATTTTTGCAGCAGAGTTGTTGGGAAATCCGCATTCATTTAGCTGTTAACATTGTTGGACCCTTGTTGGCAAGAATTAAAGGCTCAAATCTCACAGGAGGACCACATCAAAATCTAGTAATTTGCTTCTGAATGTCTTTTTAAATTTCCCTTTCTTTATCTGTTTGATAAATGCTGAATTGATTTGTTCCAAAACAGAAACCCCCATCCCAATAAATTTAACTTTGCAAGTTAGATTTCTCTTTCAGAATTCAAAAATTGCAAGGTGCCTAACACCAGAGTGGGTTTCCAGGTCCTGTAACGTTGGCTTGGAGAATAGCACTTTGCGTGGCATGTTCTCTCAGGACAGCCAGCCTGAGACTTGACTCAAAATTGAACCTGTAATTTAAATGCAATTTTAGTCCGCTGTAATTGCTGCATAATGCATCTCTTCCTCTGCTGAGTTAAAAGATTAGTGTTTTAAATGAACATCGGCGGGAGGAGGTGTAGAAAGTTGGCAGAACAGATGAAAATCTCTGGTGCCCTTAGAATCTTTGTTGTTCTGAATGTTATGGGGCTTGTCCTTTCTTTTGGTTGCCAGGTGGGTACCTCACCTTCTTGCCTTTTCTTGTCTCTACTTAGAAAATGGTAATGAGGATTAATGATGACAGAGACCTCTAACCTTGCTGTGAATTATCAAGGTCCATGTGACATGTCTTTATGAGATTTTAGTTTAATAATTTATCGCATGTTTGTATTCACTTGGTTATAAATCCTAATATTTTTTCTAAAGTCAAAATGTGTTAAATCAGGGGGTCTCCAACCTTGGCAACTTTAAGCCTGGCAGACTTCAACTCCCAGAATTCCCCAGCCAGCAAAGCTGGCTGGGGCAGGAGTTGAAGTCCTCCAGGCTTAAAGTTACCAAGATTGGAGACCCCTGTGTTAAATAACCCAGGAAGAATCTGTGTATTTCAGCTTTAGGCAAGGACCATCGATCTGGACAGGATTCCCTATCTTGTGTTTTAATTGTCCATGCCAGCAGTGATAAAGCCACAGACCACAGACCACAGACCAAGAACCATGCGACATGTGCCATTCAACTGAAATTTCACATTAATAGCATAAAAGTAATAAAGCAGCTTGTACAGTGAATGCTGACCTTATTCCTTGGTCTTAAAATGTTCTCTCCCCCCCCCCAGGGGGGTTCATTGTGATCCAAGAGGATATTGAGATGAACATTTTTCAATGTCTTGCTTCATATGAGCTCTTGGCCGGTAGCGAGTGAGCAACCCTGAAATTTCTGGCCTCCTTAAACCACAAAAGCCAAATCTTCCTCCCATTCTGGTTCAAAGCTTCATTTTTCTTTGTAATAGCTGCATTTCTTCTAACCTGATGTCATACATTTTGCAGGATCCTCTGTGAATAGGAGGGCCTGCACAGATTTATCTCACAAGGTCCTCTGAGGCTCTGTAAAGAACCACCGGGCCATTTCGAAGCGGAAAGAACAGATTATGCACAGACACGTACACACGTACACACATAACCTGTCCTCCTCCCAATAAAACAAGAGCATCAGAAGGACCCAATGTCTACCGAGTAACTGTGGGTCCTTGGAAGAGGACAGTACAGGCTGGCTATGCTTCCTTCTCAAGACTTTAATAATAATAACAATAACAACAGAGTTGGAAGGGACCTTGGAGGCCTTCTAGTCCAACCCCCTGCCCAGGCAGGAAACCCTACACCACCTCAGACAGATGGTTATCCAACATTTTCTTAAAAATTTCCAGTTTGGTAGTCCTGCTGTCTCTTTTCTTTCTCCTTGGGTTGAATGAGCTTTTTTAAAAAAATGAACCTGTTCTCCCCTTCATCTCCTTGGTCCTCGTTGGGTTGTCTTTGCAGGCAGTAACTGTCTCCTTTTCCATGACATTACTTCTGCTTCTTCCCCTCTCCTGTTTTCACTCCCCCTTTAAGATAGTCCTGAACTTTCAACAGATTATTTAGTGAGCATTCAAAGTTACAACGGCACTGAAAAAAGTGATTTATGACCATTTTTCACCCCTACAACCGTTGCAGCATCCCCATGGTCATGTGATCAAAATTTGGACGCTTGTCAATTGATTCATATTTATAACAGTTGCAGTGTCCCGGGGTCACGACGTGATCCCTTTTTGTGACCTTCTGACAAGCAAAGCCAATGGGGAAACCAGATTCACTTAACAACCATGTTCTTAACTTAATGTTGCAGTGATTCACTTAACAACTGTGGCAAGAAACATTGTAAAATGTGGCAAAACTCACTTAACAAATACTCACTTAGCAACATAAATTTTGGGCTCAATTGTGATCGTAAGTCGAGGACTCCTCGTATTTTATATAATGTCATATCTCCGGTTCCTTGATTGATTTATTTTACAAAATTTCTCACCTTCTTCAAACAGTCAAGGGTGGAACACAATATAAACGCACTAAACATAAAACATTGATCCCATCATGACTAATGACTAATGCTAAGGTTCCTAATAAAGAACAAGCTTGCCAGTAATGCCTCCTTACCCATGAAAAAAACCTATAATGGCAAAGGTTGCCCAGATACAGATTAACAGAGTTGGAAGGGACCTTGTATATCATCTAGTCCAACCCCCAGCCCAAGCAGGAGACCGTACACCATTTCTAACAAATGGCAGTCCAATCTTTTCTTGAAAGCCTCCAGTAATGAAGCTCCCATAACGTCCGAAGGCAAGTTGTTCCAATGGTTGATTGTCAGAAAATTTCTCCTTATTTCTAGATTGAATCTCTCCTTGATCGGTTTCCATCCATTATTCCTTGTCTGGCCTTCGGGTGCCTTGGAAGATAGCTTGACCCCTTCCTCTCTGGCAGCCCCTCAAACATTGGAACACTGCTATCATGTCTCCCCTGGTCCTTCTCTTCTGTTGTGTCTTGCCCGCCCTCAGAGCAGCCGGGGCCTTCTTACCTGCTCCCGAACACTGAGGAATGTATGCCTCCCGGCCCAAGTCCTGGCTCCATGCCCACACAAACTGCAGAAGAAGGAGCATCTCCCTGCCCCAGCCCTGACTCCATGCCCAGGCAAACGGAGCAGCTAGACCCCTCCCCCTCCTCCACAGCAGGTGAGCCTGAGGAGGGTTTACTCCCAACAACAGCTGATTGGAGTAATCCTCGCATCAGAAGATTGGAGAGGCGGAGGCAACAGAAGGAAGGGAGGGGCAGGCCTTAATGAGTGCTGAGTCATGGAGCCACACCCCATGGCCTATATAAAGGATCTACTTTCTGGCAGTCTCTGAGTCAGGCAAAAGTCGAACTTATCTTGCTGAAGTCACTTACTGCCTGCTCTGAGGACTTTGCTAGGACTTTGGGCAGAGCTGCAGAGGCAAGCCTGATTCGGATTTCCCTGACCCAGCCGTCAGCGGAGGAGTGGGACACGACATCTTCAGTAGACTAGCCACGCCCAGTTCCTGTAACCGTTCTTCATATGTTTTAGTTTCCAGTTCCCTAATCATCCTGGTTTCTCTTCTCTGCGCTTTTTCTAGAGTCTCAACATCCTTTTTATAGTGTGGTGACCAACACTGGATGCAGTACTCTAGGTATGCTGTTACTAAGGCTTTATAGAGTGCTATTAGTACTTCACTTGATCTTGATTGTATCCCTATGTTAATCCAATTTAGGATTGCATTGGCTTTTTTGGCTGCTGCCGCACACTGCTGGCTGATATTTAACTGGTTGTCTACTAAGGCTCCAAGATCCTTTTCACAGTTACTGCTGTTAAGCCTGGTTTCACCCAGTCTATGTATGCTTTTGGTTTTTCTTGCCTAAGTGTAAGACTTTACTTTTCTCTACACTGAATTTCATTTTGTTGCCATCGGCGTTGTATCAAATGTTTTTCTGCAAGAAGAACTTTCTGTGCCATCCTGAATGCCAAAAGAAAAGGAACTAAGCCTTTCTGGGAGGGGGAGGGCATATTCCAAATGACACCCCCTCCATCGGGGCCACCATGGAGAAATCTTGCTTTGTGCTCCATGGACCCCAGGACCTAAGCAGATCTTTTTAAATCATCTTGTAGACAGGATCATTTTGGATAGGTTCAGTTAGTAAATCTCTTTTCCACATGTGAGATAAATTCCTTTTTTTCTCAGCAGTATCTACAACCCAAGAATTGGCCCACCTATCCTGGACTGACCTAAAACATTGGGCTACTTGAGGTGAAGTGATTTATTGGGCTGGTGGTGAAGTCTTAACTTCATTCCTGCAATGGGATGCATAACGAAAGCTTTAGTTCTGTCAACACATCAAGGAGATGCACTAAGCTACAACATGTGGGGTTTCATCTTTTGACTCAGGAGCCACAGCTCATGTGTTAAACAACAGAATATGTCTCTTGAGCCACTTTTTGTTTACTCCCAATCTGTGTGTTCATCTCTAACTTCTGTCTCTTTCCTTTCTTGGTGAAAAAAGGGAAGTAGTTTGCAGTTCACCTTAGAAAGCCTTTCAACTGCCTTGTTTTCCTTATTTTGTATATACAAACTAGGCTATGAATGGGAAGAAACCTTCAGCAACTTTGTGAAAACAATCACTCAACCGTCACACCGTATTCAGATTTAATAATATTCAGGTTTAATAGATGAAAAGCCTTAAGCTTCTTTTATTTATTTATACAATATTTTATTTTAACAGGCCAAAGTATTCTGGTTGCCCTCTTCCAGTTTCTCCTGATCTTGCCACATGCTTATGTGTGTGTTTTGTTGACGTTGCTGCTGAGATTCTGTATCCTAGAAACAAGAAGTAAAACAAAACTAAAAATCCTCAGAGGTTACTACTGAAGAGTAAAAGGACGTAAAGAGGAGAAACTCATCCATCTGAATCCCAGGCCAGATGCTTTATGGTTCAATTTACTTAATATGTATCTTCTTTCTTTAAAAAAGAAAAAATAGTAAGGCTGTAAAACCTTTGCTTCAGGAAAAGCCACATTTGCTGTGGAGCCCCTTTCCCCCAAGTTGTTCACCATCCACCACTTCCTCCTCCTTCAGGTAAATGTTTTACATGCCGTAGCTGACAATTTATAATCTGCCTGGTTAGACTCAAGTTAAGCCCTAGCAACTTATAAAACTAGGGCTGCTTTGTGTCTAATTTCGATCATCTGCTAATATTGTTTGGAATGTAATGAAAAACACAGAACAAGCTTCCATAGGGGGTTGACACGATTTAAAGGGGGGAAAAAAACCAAATTTGTACAACCCCAAAAATGGAAAAAATGGTGCTGTCCGTTTTTGTGACCAATCCTCTCCACTTTGTACTATAATTCTACTCCCTGCAATCTTCCACTCCCTTACAATAAATAGATAAAGGGACTAAAATGTTGCCTTTCCATGCAGTTTGAACATATAGTATCTTGGTATTAGAATGGGTGAAACTGTTGAATGGGTTGCAGAAAGGCGAAAAGAGACAGCGGTTGAGGAATAATTTTGGAAAGGCTGAGTTGTGATTGCTTATGAAGAAAAATAGAACTCTTGTGGTTGTTGTTGATGTGCTGATGTTTAAGAAATGTGCAGGTCTAGAGGTCAACCTGATTTAAAAGGCCCAGAGCCCTGAATCTAGAAGAAAGTGTGGTAGCATCTTGATAGGGGGCATTGTGATAGGGAGAGAGAGGGATGCAATCCAGTTACTGAACCAAGTGAAACACTTGATATTGACCCTGACAATAGTACAATTGTAGTACCTTGTGAGAGAGAGATTCCTAGTGCTTTACCCTCTTGAAAGATCCTGTAGGCATTCTCATTGCCCAAAGAATCTTCCCTTATTTCTTAGCACCAAGCAGATGTTATATTGTGCCCAGCATTGTAACCTGATATAATGATTCAGACTATTAAGATTAGCTTCCCCTAGTTGGGCGCCTTCCAAATCTGTTGGAAGCGAGTTTTGGTCATGTTGGCTGGGAAGTGGGTGAATACAGTCCAAGAGGTATAGGAGAGGCTGCTCTCCATAAATACAGAGAGCATGATGATGATATGAACCCTACAGCAATTATACTTTGTGGTTTATTTATTTGATTACGTTTATATTCCATTATTCATTCAGGAGCTCAAGGCTGCTAATGGAACATTTCATTCTCTTATTTTTCCTCACAAGGTAGTTGTAAGTTGGACTGAGAGAGCATGAGTTGGCCAAAGTCACCCTAAGATGGATTTAGATGTTTCTTTTCCAATACAATACCTGAACTGCTGCACCAGGCAGTCCCTTATAAACCATAAAACAAATGTATTGATGAGAATAGCTAGGAGTCTTATGTTGGCAGTGCTCCTCAAAAGAAAAATGTTAATACTGTACTTCTGCACAATTTTATTTTCACTGAAGTTATACATATATGAAGATTCTCTTCTGTGATGTTATGGTTGGCGGAAGATCTGGGTGTTTAAATGCTAATCTGCCTCTGTCATTAAAGGAGGTGTTGTGCGTATGTATGGATTTCTAATAGACCAATCCAATTATATAGACCTCTTCACCTTTGCTCTGATACCAGAAGTGACCTCTGTTGGAGGAAAAATATCTCAGAGCCTGTCTGCAATGCCTGGGATATACTTCTGTAATCCTTTCTTATACCACTGTATATCACTGCACTGTTATTTAGCTCAAAACTTAGACTAAACTTTTCCTACAGAAGTTTACAATCAACCTCTGTCACATGTACCATTGGACTTTAGCCTGCACTGTAAGTTGTTCAGCCTCTGAAGATGTCATGTTATGTCATGGTGCCTGCTGGGTATAACCAAAAAAAACAGGGTACAATTATTGCGTATTGTTGGACTTTGAAAGTGTGAGATCTTCCCCTCTTAAGCAAATGTTACCAGCATGAGCTGCAAACTTGCTGAGTTGAGTGCTGAATGCCAATAATCGTTTCCTTCTAACTCTTATCATCACTCTGGTTATTCTTTCGATTTGATTGTTTGGGTTAAACCACTTGAACTTGAGGAGCCCTGTACTCCTGAGTCAGAGACTTGCTTTTTCTAAACTTAGGAGATATTTTGCATGTCATTTCTGAGCCAAGTTTCATGGAAAATGACAGTCATCTGTGTTACAGCCAAGCTAAGTGGTAGGATGTGAGAACAGATATCACTCAGTATTTCTCCAGCCAAAAATCTGCTCAGCACATATTTAAATATCATACTGTAATAAAGAGTAAATCATGCCAAATGTTGAATGACTTTTCTTTCTTTCTTTCTTTCTTTCTTTCTTTCTTTCTTTCTTTCTTTCTTTCTTTCTTTCTTTCTTTCTTTCTTTCTTTCTTTCTTTCTTTCTTTTTCTTTTTCTCCTTCCTTCCTTTCTCTGTCCCTCCTTCTCTCTCTCTTTCCCTTTTCTTTCCCCCCCTCTCTTTCCTTTCCTCCCTCCCTCCCTCCTGTATTCACAAATTCCCTTTGAAACTGCAGGTTTCTCTCTCCAGAGTCTCCTCTCTTCATTTTTTTATGGCACATAGATGACTACATAATGGCAGGACCCAAAACATTGGATAAATGGAAAAAATGACCTCTTAGCCAAATTATATGCTGTGCACAGCATGTTCTCAGATAAGGCTTTTCAGTATTACGAAATTGCTATCCCTATGAAACTGGGTGTCACTCTAAATATGTGCAAGCATCTAATACAGCTGAAAATCAAGCAAAACATTATCACTGTGGCCTGCCTGTGCCTTAGAGAGCCGAAAAGTGGGCAGCTTGGAAGGAATCAGCTTCAAGCAGAGACATTAAATTGTGATTGTCTTGTGATGTATTTTTTTTAAATAGCTGGGAATGTGTTGTCCAGCTCTGACTCAAAGGCAAGGAAATATTTTAAAAGGCAATTAGAAATAAGCAGCATTAGGGATTATTTAAGGCGGCTTATGCTAAAATGACAACTCAGAGGCAGTTTTAGTTTAATGATGATAATAGCAATTGGGATTTCTGTCATTAAGCAATATGATCGTAAAGTGTAATGCCAGGTGACTGTGCTGCTTAGTGGTGGAAGTCCCTGGTTACCATTGTTAAATGGATCCCCACTGGTCATTAAAACAAGGCTCTCAGGTGCCCACAATCTCTGAGTTCCTGCTAGTTTTCCCATTGACTTTGCTTGTGGGGAGCCAGCAGGGAAAATCACAAACCATGATCACCTGAATGAGGGATGAAGCACTCCTCAGAAATCCAAGCCAGTTGCCAAGTGCCCAGATTGCTGCTACATCACTGCAGGGTTGCTATAGTGACTGAAACATCAAGGAGAAGTCGTAAGAGCCACTTGCTCAATGGATAGAATAGAATAGAATAACAGAGTTGGAAGGGATCTTGGAGGTCTTCTAGTCCAACCCCCCGCTTAGGCAGGAAACCCTACAGCACTTCAGACAAATGGTTGTCCAATCTCTTCTTTAAAATTTCCAGTGTTGGAACATTCACAACTTCTGGAGGCAAGTTGTTCCACTGATTAATTGTTCTAACTGTAAGGAAATTTCTTCTTAATTCTAAGTTGCTACTCTCCTTGATTAGTTTCCACCCATTGCTTCCTGTTCTACCCTCAGGTGCTGTGGAGAATAGTTTGACTCCCTCTTCTTTGTGGCAGACCCTGAGAAACTGGAACACTGCTATCATGTCACCCCTAGTCTTTCTTTTTATCAGACTAGACATACCCAGTTCCAGCAACCATTCTTTATATGTTTTAGTCCCCTAATCATCTTTGCTGCTCTTCTCTGCACTCTTTCTAGAGTCTCAACACCTTTTTTACATCATGGCGACCAAAAAATGGTGGTGGTTGTAAGCGTGAATGATCACTGAATGAATGGCCATTACCCAAGGACCATATGTATAAAATGAAGTGATAATAATAACCAACCTTCCAAAGATTTTTCCAGTAATACTCAAAATATTTAAAAAAAAAAAGTTAATTTGAAGCAGATGCCTTTATCACTTTGTTAGAGTGACAAGAAATAAAATTGCATGCAGTTTTTGAAGTTAAAGATCTCTGGTTAAACCTTAAAAATGGTATGCCTTGAAGTAATTTATTTTTTTGATGTCCGCAGTACATAAAACCAGCCTTTTCTGCCCATTACTGAATAGTTATTATTTTATATCAAAGCAAATAAATCCTTCTTTTTTGGAGAAGGAAGTGTTGGTCAATGTGTAAGCACATTGTACTGAATTTTACTTTAGAGTATGGTGGAGGTGGGACAAAATAAGAGGGATTGTAAAGCATATTACCTTGAAAATTTGAGGGAAATGTGGCACATTTATCTAAAAATGAAAAGCATAATTTACTACCTCTGCACAATGGCTGTGTCTTAAAACAATATATGACTCAAAATATTATTCCGTTGCACTGACTCAATATTCCTAGTGCTGGGAAATTTTGGTTTGCATTGATTTCCCTGGCATTTGAAAAAGGGTACAATAAATATGACTTGTTCTTTTCATAATGTCACATTTATTTTCTTATTTATTACAATATTTGTGGATTATCCCTATCAGTTAAGACTCTAGGTAATAACTGCATTTTTCCAAGATTAAAATATGACAAAGTAACATAATTCAGTTTGTTTTTCTAAAACAGGAGGAACTATAATCCACAACAAGTGACCCACTAAACTGAAGCTTACTAGCCAATAATTGCTGGGAAGCCCAGAGTCTAAAATTCCCTCTCCTTTTGCAGTGCCAGGCAGACAATAACATCTTAAGGCATTTTATTTCAGCTTGTTAAGGATGAGAATCAGAATGGGATAACTGGATTTGGGGAATGGATTTAAGAAAAATCTTTAACTTGGTGTGATGTGCCGTTATGATATTCCTTTCACATTGCCTATATATCCAAAGAGGTTGTCTATGGAGATTGTCAGTCATCCAGGTCATGGTTGTCCCAAAGGTGCTTTTTTCAAGAGGCAACTGGACTTTTTTCTTTGAAGACATTTCGCTTCTCATCCAAGAAGCTTCTTCAGCTCTGAAGATGAAAAAGCTTCTTGGATGAGAACCAAAATGTCTTCAAAGAAAAACCAGAAAGTCCAGTTGCCTCTTGAAAAAAGCACCTTTGGGGCATCCAAAGCACCCATAGTTCCTAATCCTTTATCAGCATTGTTCCTCTTCTGAGATACAGATCTTGTCTGAAGTCTGTTGAATGGACAAAAGATCTTTAAAAAGAAGTATTGACTTTTTTGGATTTTGAATTGTGGTACAGAAATTGCATTTAATTTTTTTATAATTACTTTTTTTCAATTAGTTCCTTGTTCTCTTCCTTCTGTGATTCCCTCCCTCCCAAATAAATCAGAGGCAATAGAAGCCATTTCATTCATGGAAGAATGCAGGCATTGGAATAACATTTTATTCTGCACTCAAGGAAAGCATCACACACGGCCAGTGTTCTAATCTGGACTATAGCAAAGAGGAAGAATGGCCTACGACCAATTCCAAATAAAATGGATCTATTGACAGCAAACTGGAGTGGAATCCTTTTGCTTCTGCTTCATTTGAATGGGAAAAGGAAGTTTACTTACAAAGCAGGAGATGTGATGGTTGAATAAAACAAACCACTGTTTCCTAATGTAGCTTTGCTGCTCAAGGACTGAGTAAACGTCAGGGAAGGAGGAGAGTTTGAGAGACAGAGATTAAAGATGTGCTTAACAATAATATTTCTAGAAAAACTCTTTGAAGGGTTATTTCATAGCTTCTGAAATACTGGATTTCTTTAAATACCTATAAAGTATTTCTCTAATCTACTTTGGATAAATATTGACATTGTGGAAGTCGGGCAGGGGGCAGGGGGTTTAGCTCCAATCTTTCTGAGTTTACCAGGCCAAAAATATAGATTTCCTTGGTTTGGGCTTAGTCTATTTTATGAGCCATGATGGCTTATAAGGTTTGTGATATGTAAAGAGAGCCATGTGATTTAGTCATCAGGTCTTAATTAAAATAGTTAATGAATGGCACATTCAGTGTAATAGGCATTAGTGAAATATTTCAGAATATGATATGTTAACATTTGAAAAAAAATAATCATCCATATACCCTTAGGTTTCAAGACAAGCAACAGTTGCAATGCATCGTTGCCATGCTTAAGTTTTTCCAGATACTTAGAATGCCTAAGAAAGTTAGAAGTATCTTGCCTCAGCAAGCAATTGCCTGTCGTCTTCTTTTGCTTACCTGTTATAGCAGCATAACATATATTAGAATAATAAGTTTATTACTATTCCCTTCATTACTATTTTATTCATTCCCTACATAAGGGGAGCTTCCACCACCACCCCTTCCGTCTTCTAATAAGCGCCTGAGGCTGTTTAGCCTTGGCCTAGTAAACTCCTTCCCTTTTCTGGGAATTTTCCCTCTACAGCCCAGCCCCGTCTTTTGTGGCTGGGTCCCTCCCCCGCTTTGCTCTCGGCCACCTCAGGAGGCTCTGAACCGACAGAGCCTCCCTCGGAACTGCAGCTCCCGCTCTATACCCAAAGCCCTCGAGCCCCTGTACCGATTGGCTTCGAACTGTCCTGTGCGGCCAAAAGCCTGACGTGTACTGTTCTGCGACGAATGGGCCGCAGCAAAGGGACTGGGACAGAGGGGCCGTGGCCCAAAGTGCTGAGGCATAATAACACGGAGGCGAAACCCTGGTAGAGAAACAGGCACCGCCAAAAGTTCGAGGCGAAAAGTCCCGTTCCAACTGGGGCGGTATCCTGTGTCTAGGGTGTACAAATACGTTAATAGGTGAAAAAAGGTTGTGTAAGACTTAAGGAAAGGTGAGTTTTGATTATTTATTTTTTTTTAGTTTTGGGCAAAACCTGAATGTCATGTGTTCCTGGCTGATACCAAAGGCTGCTCCTAGGAATATTTTAGATCTTTATTTTTTTAAAAGAGTAATAAGAAATTTCATCTGTAATGAAAGAATTTTGTTGTTTTATTTTCTTCTAATCAGCTTGACAGGGATAGCTGTCCCATACGGGTTAGTTGTTTGCAAAGACACTGGATGGTTTCAAATATTTATGCTGATGAACATCAGTACAATGGGGAGAAAAATGTTGTTATTGATTCTAGAATAAAAACAGTTTTCCTAACACTGGCTAGCTTATCCCTGTATTGATCATGAAACCATTTCTCCTGTCTTTTACTGTGCAGATTTTACTGTATCATTCAGAAAACCATATATAATTGCAATTTCTTGCTAAAGAACAAAACAAGAGTCCTTGATGAAAAAAAGAGAGCATAGTTTGACCTACAGCTGAAAACCTCAACTTTTATAATACTCACCACATCTTATCCAGATCTTCTGAATCACAATACTTGCCTTCCAAAATACTCATCATTCCCCCTATTTTTGTGTCATCTGCAGATTTAATAATCGTATTTTCTAATTCCTCATCCAAATCATTTATTCAATATTGAACAACTCAGGCCTAGTGTTTCAGTATTCTACTTGACAGTTTTTTCCAGACTCATGTGGAACTGCTGATGTATATTTCCTGGGTGTTATTGTTAAATTAATTGTCTCTAAATCTGATGGCGATATAATGCAGACTATATTTTGCCATCTTTGCTATATTTTGAAATCTATTAGAATCTCAAGGGACTGTTAATCAAATGCGTCATTGAAATTATGATATAATATAAATACCACATACTTTTGATGATTTAAACTGGCCAGTTTATCAGAAAAAGGAGACCAGATCGATTTATATGATTTTGTTGTTGTTGTTGTTGTTAGTTGCGAAGTCGTGTCCGACCCATCGCGACCCCATGGATAACATTCCTCCAAGCCTTCCTGTTCTCTACCATCCTCTGGAGTCCATTTAAGCTCATGCTTACTGCTTCAGTGACTCCATCCAGCCACCTCGTTCTCTGACGTCTCATTCTTCTTTTGCCCTCAATCTTTCCCAGCATTAAGCTCTTCTCCAGTGAGTCCTTCCTTCTCATTAGGTGGCCAAAGTATTTCAGTTTCATCTTCAGGATAAAGTCATGCTGGCTCCTGTGAAGCAGTGCATTCTTTACTAAATGCTCTTGACTGTTCAATTATCTGTTATAGGAGGGCGGTGGCTCACAAGGTTAGGACGGTGGGCTGATGATTGGCAGGCTCATATTTGAGACCTGGTGCTGCTATGGGGTAGCGTGAGCTCCTGTCACAAGCTCCAGCTCTTGCTGATGCAGCAGTTCGAAAGTGGGCGACCACAAGTAGATAAATGGGTACTATTTCGATGGGCTACTTCAGGGAATGCCAAAGGAGCCCCCAATTGGGCATCCCCTAGGCCAGTGATGGCGAACCTTTTAGACACCGAGTGCCCAAACTGTGTGCGTGTGCATGGCCAAACTGAAACATACGCGGACATGTGCAAACATGCGCTGGCATGGACATGCGTGCATGCACAGCAGAGACCAAAAGACTAGCTGGCTGGCGGGAGGCGGGGGATCCTAACACCAGCAAGAGGTAAGATCTTTTTCTTTCATGAGCTTCTGTTTCGTTGTGTGCAGGGAAACAAAAGCTTATGAAAGGAACGCCATGGAGATCTTACCTGGGGTGACGGCGCATGTGCCAGCAGAGAGGGCTCTGCGTGCCACCTCTGACACACATGCCATAGGTTCTCCATCATGGCCCTAGCCAATGGTGATGTCACTGGCAAATCCTTTTAACATGGAAGCACTTTGAAGCTTTCAACCTGGAGATATTAATTACCTATTCCATTTTTCTGATACTGATATCCAGCTGACTGCTCTGGTCCTCTTTTTCCTCCTTGTTGAAGCTAGGAACTGCATTTCCCTTCTCCAGTCCTCCAGCAATGTGTGTGTCCTTCATGATTTCTCAGAGAGGACAGAAATGTGCTCCAAGAAGACACTGCCAGGTTTCTTCAAGCCTTTCACATATACTGATCTGGTCCTGGAGACTTATATTATATAACATATTATATAACATATTATATAACATATTAATGGTAGACTCTTAACTTACCTTGTATTGCCTCTCCTACCTTTTGTTGTTCTACTTAGTTCAGTGATGGCTTACCTTTTTGCCATCACATGCCAAAAGCGGGGGAAGTGCGGAGTGTGTGTGTGTCACACACATGCATGCCCACACCCATAATTCTATGCACCCCACCCCCTGCGCAAGTGCATGTGACCCCCCGCGATCCCCTTGCTTTAGGCACACGATGGCCCGGTGGGCCTGTTAGGCCGTTTTTTGCTCTCCCCAGGCTCCAGAGTTTCTCTAGGAGTCTGGGGAGGGTAAAAACGGCATTCCCCACCCTCCCAGAGGCCCTCCAGAGGCTGGAAATGGCCCATTTGCTGACTTCAAACCGGAAGCTGAGCTCATGTGCCCATCGATATGGCTCCGTGTGCCACCAATTCACCATCACAGACGTAGCTGAACACAGTTACATTTTGGGGAGAAAATAGAAGGAAAGGTAGGAGCTGAGGATTCTCCCCTTCCCGTATCATTTGTACTATCCAACCATATATTCCTACAGAATGCCCACTCTCATTTCCCCCCTTTCATTAGTGACATTGCCAGAGGATTTGCAAAGTATAGCCAAACACTTTCACTGCTTGAAGCACAGTCCATCTTTTTGCCAAAATTTCTTTATCTTAAAAACCTGGCTCTTAGAAAAAAAAGATTATAAATTCGGGCACAATGACATGGTGACCTTCTTTACGACCATCAGGACTTACAGTCAAAATTGAAGATTCAATTGCAGTCATGAGTCGAGGACTACCTGTACTGTTCTGGAGTCTAGACGCACCATCAACAGTGATATCCTGGAATTTATACAGAAGCTCCAGGGTATAAGATCTCTTCTTGAGGACATGGGCCTTAGAGTAACATTCCTTGAGTTTTCCATTCTCTCTGCATGACTTTTTTCTAATTTCCTTGAAACTTCTTAGTCTTGTTATCCCTCCTCAAATGTTCACTATATTAGATTCAAGGGTTTCCCATCTTTCTTAATAAACTGGGAATGTCCATTGCTGACAATAAAGCATTTGTGCCTTTTATTCTTATCTTGTGACATCCCCAGTTATTTCCTGCTCGCTTCCTTTCCATTATCATTCATATAACAAATAGAGCTTGTTTCACTGAGTTCATTGAGGAAGTGCCATTCAGCTTGTGCCATGAATCCCTGTATCTTCTCAAGTGTTTTTAAATGTCAGCTATTAATTGTGCTTACTGGCACGTTGGCAGTAACCAAAGGGCTGAGTATCAGGAAATGTGCAAGTGAAGAATAAATTGCATAAATTGTACCAAGTAAATTTTTCTTATTAATATATCTATAAATCACTGCAGCTTGAAGTTGTACCATGCTTTATTTTGTAATGGTGAGAGGAGGAAGGCAGAGTATATACCTTCCTCCTCTCTTATCCATCTTGCATTGAAGGAAACAAATAGAATAGAATAGAATAGAATAGAATAGAATAGAATAGAATAGAATAGAATAGAATAGAATAGAATAGATTTTTTTTATTGGCCAAGTGTGATTGGACACACAAGGAATTTGTCTTGGTGCATATGCTCTCAGTGTACATAAAAGAAAAGATACGTTCATCAAGGTACAACATTTACAACACAAATGATGGTCAATATATCAATATAAATCATAAGGATTGCCAGCAACAAGTTACAGTCATACAGTCATAAATGGAAAGAGATTGGTGATGGGAACGATGATAAGATTAATAGTAGTGCAGATTTAGTAAATAGTTTGACAGTGTTGAGGGAATTATTTGTTTAGCAGGGTGATGGCTTTTGGGGGAAAAACTGTTCTTGTGTCTAGTTGTTCTAGTGTGCAGTGCTCTATAGCATCGTTTTGAGGGTAGGAGTTGAAGCAATTTATGTCCAGGATGTGAGGGATCTGTAAATATTTTCACGGCCCTCTTCTTGATTCGTGCAGTATACAGGTCCTCAATGGAAGGCAGGTTGGTAGCAATTATTTTTTCTGCAGTTCTAATTATCCTCTGAAGTCTGTGTCTTTCTTGTTGGGTTGCAGAACCGAACCAGACAATTATAGAGGTGCAAATGACAGACTCAATAATTCCTCTGTAGAACTGAATCAGCAGCTCCTTGGGCAGTTTGAGCTTCCTGAGTTGGCACAGAAAGAACATTCTTTGTTGTCCTTTTTTGATGATGTTTTTGATGTTAGCTGTCCATTTTAGATCTTGCGATATGATAGAACCTAGAAATTTAAAGGTTTCTACTGTTGATACTGTGTTGTCTAGTATTGTGATATTCACTTACCTTCGCCACTGGTTCACAAATGGGAGAGCATGCGCATGCTCGCTTCGCTCACTTGTGAAACCTCTACGCATTTACAGAACCTTCTGTGCATGCACAGGTTGTCAAAAATGGGATGTGATGACGACTGAGTGAGTGGGTGAGGCCTCTCACCACCAGCGCTACCGGGTCACCTGAGCCAGATAGAACCGTTTGCATTTCACCACTGCTGCATATACTATATATATTGGACATTAAGTAATTTATTTAGGATTGCCTTACCTTACCTACATTGGAATTAGATTAGGTTTCATTCAAAGTTTTTGCAACCTTAAGAAGAGGGTTGCAGATATGTCTGCCTTTGTGTCTGCCTGCCTATCTACTTACCTACCTATTGATTTTGAGGCCACCCAATTCCAAAAAGATTCCGGGCAGTTTAAGTTTTTAAAAGAACACATTATTTAAAGAGACATGACTGCCCAGATAAAGTCATATAAATAACATGCATAAAAAATAGTTCTTCACAAATCCGCTAACCTCAGGCATGGGAATGGAGTCAGATATAATTATCTCCACAGGATTCTGTTCCACAGGATAGGGCCATGACAGAAGAGGTTTGCATGGTCAGTCACATGCAGGCTCCCTTGTACTGATTGAAATAGTCCAGTCATGAGGTTACTAGGGTATGAGTAACCATTTGAAGGGCCCCACAGTTGAGGAAAGGACACAACTGGCATATACCATGGACCCATTCAAAGGCCCTCCTGGCCACAGCTACCATCTATTTGAATAGTAGCTGTGAGTCTAGGACAATTCCCAAATTGCACACTTATCTTGAATGAGGAAATGCAACATCACATTTTGGAGTTGCGTGTGATAGATCTGATTGATCTACCTGATTGATACCCTGTTTCAGAAGAAGAGAGTCCCAGGCAAGGTCAACTAGCCTCTTATTCTTGCAAGACTTCTCAGATAATAACATCTGTTCTGAACAACTCTTTCATCAACAAAGTATTTTGAAAAATAATAATAATATGGCAGCTCGTTATATTTTTGTCTGTTGTTCTTTGTTGGAAATCTAGTCAGGAAGAAGGATCTCAATCTACTGAAGCAGAAGAAACTATTATTATATGGTCTACTTACTCTTGCCTTTGCTAGGTCAGTTTTTCTCAGTCTGACTATTCCTGCTTTGCTACAAGATTCTAGAGAAAAGATTCACAGAAAAACATTTAGCTTTGGTAGGGCCAAGGTCAATAAAATAGTGCTTAAGGCAAGGAAACTGTCAAACCAAACTAAATAAATCGAGCTAGTGAGGGAGGATTGAACCGCAGTAGAATGAATGCCTGTAAGACCACAGATTTGGGGGAAATCAATGAGAAGGGGAAAAGAAATCTGTCAGGAAGATAAGGCTGGAAGGAAGCGGTTTATTAGAATTGCTGTGGTGGGTGAGTCAGATTCAGTGTAATTGTGATTTTGACGTCCAATTCCTTTGCTTAAAGCTAAATTTAGCTCTAAGATGGAAATGCAACCTTTTTGAGTTCTACTTATTTTAATTATGTGTGATTTGAAAGAGTTTATTGCCTTGTTCTTGTCCTTTCCTGAGCTTTCATATAGAAGCTATTGAAAGGCTAGAAGCCTCTTGTGACTGTTATTCAATATAAAAAAGTTGTATACAGATAAGCATCAATGAGCCCATAAAAGAAGCTAGATTGTGATGTTGCCAATAGGCATCTTAAGGAGAACTTTCTTCACTAGCTTATAGCAAAATTGTATTTTTACAATGCTGATTCACCTTTTGTGTGTCAGACTCAGATCTGTGTTCCCTTTCTAGAAGTATATTTTATAAACATAAAGAATGTTTAAAAACCTAGGGAAAGACAAGAAAATGCTGCACAAATAACTGTGAGCAGACAAAAACAGATTGATTGAAGTCTTTTAATGTATCTTCACATGATGGTGCCTATACTTCAGAATAAATGAATACTTTACCTGGATGCTAGATACCCAGTTCTTGCATGAGAATGCAGACGCTTCATATGGCCTTTCCCCTTAGTGCACGAAAGCTCCTACGGGAAGACTGAAACTTGGCCGTTTCACAATTTGGATGTTTTCATTTTAACTCTATATTTATTTTTATTTGGTGAGTTTGCTTGTTGGTGCAGGTGCCACGGTCCTGATTCCTAATACTCAGCTGAGAGTCAGTTATGATATTTTAAGTGTCCACAACTGCCCTTGTTTCTGTATTACCCTATATCAGTATTTTTCAAACCTGACATGATGTATGGACTTCAGATCTCAGAATTGCTGGCTACAGAATTCTGGGAGTTGAAGTCCATACATCCTGAGCTGACAAGTTTGAAAAGCACTGTTCTACATAGCAATAGCACTTAGACCTATATACCACTTCATAGTGTTTTACAGCCCTCTCTAAGCAGTTTACAGAGTCAGCATATTGCCCCCAACAATCTGGGTCCTCATTTTACCAACCTCGGAAGGATGGAAATTTAAATCATGTTGCTGTAATGGATATGCTAGAAAATTTTTGACAGAAAATAGCCTATTTTCCCTTAGCAGAATAGTTTTTAGAAAAAGATGTACATCTAGTCATTGAAATATATTGGAGGAACTTTCAAACCAGATCAAAGATAGCTGCTGCTCCTTACAAATTCTCATTTTTAGACTGCACTTCTGCTTTTCTGAAAGAAATATTGGAGTAAAAATGCAATTTGTTCAGAAAGTTTCTGTACAATTTTTTTTTAGAGTGTATGTTATGTAAGCCTTAAAAAAACTAACTTCATGGAAAGCTAATAATAGTCTGCAAATATGTTACCTACACTAATTAAATATGACTATAGATTGCAAGGCTATTATGGGTGTAACTCTGCAGTGCTGTCATGAACAATTTTAATAAAATATATTTTCATTTAAAATGTGACTGAGACTTGATAGTAGTTTTTATATTAGATTTAGTTTTTCTGATAAAATAACGTGGGCCACAGTTTTGGTGGAAAATTTCCTCGCTGACCCTCATCTTGCTCTTATGCAGGGGAAGTACAGGGCAACTTTAGAAATTTTACCTACTAAAAAGATCATGCCTCATTGTACTATTTCAGAATGCATGAAGATACTATTCAAGATTAATGTGGGCTTCCAGTCATTTAGAAACTACTACAATTATTTAAACCTGTTTCATGCTGCCCATTAGTGACTTTTGAGCCATGAATTTCCTGGTTACAGGATAATATTGGCAGATTATCACTCCTATTAACTCATAGTTACATAGAGTAAGACTTCCATCCCACCAAACACCCCATATTTAAGATCCTGTCAGAAGAGTTATTTTCTTAAGGATTCAGAGGTGACCTTTCAGGTTTTGCAGAAGAAGGAAATACAATATTCAATAACCCAAATTGCAGGCTCTATGCATGTTTTTTTCCCCAACTTTTGCAATTCTTGTTCTGTAGGTGTGTTGTTGTGCTGTTTAACCCCAGGAAAAACAAGCAGCATCATATTCTAAACAGCTCCAGGTAAGTGAAAACATAGAGTTCTCAATGATTGACTTGTTTATATGATCTTGAAGTAAATGTTGAGGATTTATCAATAATCTTCCCAATTAAGAACTGTGTCTCAGTTTTACAACCTACATGCATCTAAAGTTCTCCCTCCCTCCCTCCCTCCCCCCCCCTCTCTCTCACACACACACACACATACAGGGAAGCAATGCGTACAAACAAGTTTATAGGAACAGTTTGAATTGGGATCACAAAATTTCTTTTCTATTCTTTGAAAATTTATTACGAAAGTGGAATACTGAATTTCCTTTATGTTGAACTCCTGAGTATATCTTACTTTGTGAATGCTAGAAATCAAGTCATGGTGATGATAATCGTGGGGAACAAAATTGTGGTTAAACAGCTGATTTCTTAATTTAACGTAATGTTAGGTTATTCTGCAGTTCAGGTGCTTAAAACAATAAAGCATTTACAGAGTGGGCTGTTGTGCATTGAAGTTTTGTGTTTTTCCTTTTTATGAAATGCTGTGGAGGCCTGAGCTGTTGAAGCCTTTTTTCCCTAAAAGACTCCTGCCTGGATCTAACATCTGAATAAATCTCTGTTGAAAAAGCATGCTAAAGCAACCATCAGCTTAACACAGATGTCCATTTTGTTCTGCTTTCCTGTGTTTCCTCCCATGCTGCCTCGAGTCATTCTGAAGTTGAGCAGCTTAGAAATTTAATGAATGAATAAATAAATAGTCTGACATTCAAAAGCTTTAACAGACAAATATTTATACAACAGGCTATGTTGCTTCAACACCTAGGCAAATAAGGATGTAGTGTTTGGCTCTGTGAAACCTTCCTTCACAGTGCAAGGAATTGTATAGGAACATCACTTAAACTGCATGACCTTATCGTTACTTAATTTTATTGAGTTGAAAATGCCAATATTATATTGATTTTGTAGCATTTCACAGTAGGATTTCTTCTTTTGTACAGGAAGACTATTACAGCCCTTGCTTTTTCTCCTGATGGAAAATACCTGGTTACTGGAGAGGTAAGTTAGGGTCACATGGCTCTCATGTGCCAGAAATTCAAGCATTCCTTCATATTTCAATAGTCAACTGAGAAAGGAATGATTTAAAAGCCTTACTCATGACCTGGGGAGAGAGCCATGCTACAACAAAAAAATAGTTCCTTGCTTTGGGTGGCAGGAAGAAAGGGTTTGGGATCCAGGTGTAAGCTTGTTGTTGCCCATCTACCTTTGAAAGACCAGAATTCCTACTTATGTACTCTACACCAGTGTCCACAGCTACTTGGGACCACAAGAAGGTGGAGATGACTGCCTTTTCCATTGATATTTAAGGTAAAAAAAGATGGTGGTGGCCAGTCGTTGCCTACCCTTTCATCTCAATTTGGGCCTCACTCTTGATCAAGCTTAACTGATGGAGGCACCATTTTGAGGGCATCAGATCTAGGCCGCTATGCAACAGGCTCACTATTGAAAAGACCTATACACTTGAAATAGCATGCTCCGGAAGAACAGTGCTGATAGCTTCAGCTTCAGTCCTATGGCTGCACAGAGTTTGAAGCAGGTATTAGGAGAGTCATCAAGACAGCTTATACTGTAAATATAAAGAGCTGGAGCTGATTTAGTCTCTCTGATTTCTTAACCTGGGCTTCTTGTACAAGGGTCATGTTCTGTTGATAATTCATGGTGTTTCCAATGCAAGGCTTGTGAACAAAGGTAAAAAAATACCTTATTGTGGGTACATAAAGAAGATTCAGTCTCAGTGGAAAGTAAGAAGAGTTGCTCAAGTTGCAAATACATAATTACTAAAATATCTGAAGAATGTCTTGTTTTATTAAATAGAAAGAAAATTCTTAATCTGTGGATACATTGATTTAAGTCAGGGGTGGGTTCTACTTACCTTTACTACCGGTTCGCAGCGCAGACGCTTCCTGAGGACGTTGGGGTCGGTAGGTGGGGCCTCCCCCAGGTTTTACTACCGGTTCGCAAGAACTGGTCTGAACCGGGGGCATCCCACCACTTATTTAAGTGCCTGGAAAAGTAGAAAGGAAACTAGTTGCTCATTTGGGATTGTTTTGCAATAAGCACTGTGGGGGCGGGGCAGGAGGATGGGACATTTAGACCAGGGAAGCCATAGAGATGGATCTGTAAGGTGAAAACCATTTGATGGCAGTGGGCCTTCAGTTTTCGCAAAACTTCATATTTAATATAGAAGAGTTAAATGAACTGCAAACCAATTTTGTCTTGCACTCTCCATGAGCTCTGAAGCACCTCTTCCAGATCAAATCCTAATGTGTTAATTCATTGTAGAAAATGAAAGGATGATGTTGAACTTCTGCTTTGGATGGGGTACAAAGAAGCCAATGTGTATAGTCTCATTTACACTTTTTATGAGGGAAGGTCCTTGGGGGAAAAAATTGAATATAATAACAAAGATACTGATGTTGTAGATTTGGCAACACTGGGTTTAGTTGTTGGCAACAAAACTTTTCATTTTTAAAAAAATGTATGAAGCTGAAAAAGCCAGTATTCCGTTTCTGATGTAGATCAGTTATACATACAATACTGCCACTGTGTGTGTTATGAAGTTTGAATTGGTGCTTGCTTGAAGCCACAAAAATGTTGACAGCCTCTTGTTGTCCATGTTGGGTGGCTGCCATGTGTGTCCAAAGAAGCTGATTTACTAATGGACTGTGTACACAATCCCTTCATTATCTTGAATGTTTTGGACTGCAGTTATTGAATTCAAGGGGTGATTCACCCCACTCCCACCAAGTCAAGCAATGAACTGTAAAATGCGAATGCTAGTCACATGACCTGCAAGCTTGTAAGTGGGTCAACATCAGAATGATTGTGCGGGATTTAAAATATTAGATTTGAGAATGGGCAGCAACGTATCCCTGATCGCTTAAGAGCAAGGCGGGGCCTTCTCTTATTTCATGAGAATCTGATGCTCAGAACATTTTGCCACAGGATATAAGACCCTAAGTTGGAAAGGCCCTTTGAGGTCAGCCTCTGCTTAATGCAGGATTTACAAAGTTGGATGCAATAACAGTATCTTTGACAGATGGCTGCTCAGCCTCTAGCCTCTCATGACTTCTGAAGCAACAGACTGCTCATCTTCTTTTGGAGTTTTGAAGCCCTCTCTGTACAGAACATTATCCAAACTTTAAATCAGTGGAACTAACTCTTAGCTCTGTTTGACTATGCCTCATAAACACTGCAATAACTGCAATCCATTATCCTTTTTTTTTAAAAAAAAGTTATGCTTAGTGGCAATATAGCAAACAACGGCAGAAGGCTGGAATGGTTCACTCTATAGGGAAGAGGAATTCCTGCAACTTTAAATGGCAAGGGATTGGATAAATGTTAATACTGACATTTCATGATTGGACAGTTGGGCTCTTAACATGGTGTTGGTTGTAGAATCCAGTGCCTCTGTCACTTCCTCTCTTCCTTAAACAAAGGGCAACTATTCTCTCCTTTCCATTCTCATGCAGTGATTGCCTATAACAGGGATGTCAAACTCAATTTCATTGAGGGCTGTATCAGGGTTGTGTTTGACTTTGGGGGGAGTGGGGTGGCCATGGCCAGGTGGGCGTGGCCAGCTCAATGTCACTCCTGTCGGGGGTGCCTGTGGTGGCCTGAGTGCTCTGCCAGTGAAAACAAGCTCTAAAGTTCCGTTTTTGGCTGCCACAGCCTCTTGCAGCCCTCTGCCAGTGAAAACGGAGTTCGGGAGGACCACCGAGCTCTGTTTTCATTGGCAGAGGGTTGCAGGAGGCAGTGGCAGCTGAAACGGAGCTTGAGAACCCATTTTCGCTGGCAGAAGCACCATGGATCAGTCCTTTGCTGTTTCCAGAACAGCCTTGCGGGCCAGATCTAAATACCCCATGGGTGGGATCCGGCCCCCGGGCCTTGAGTTTGATATCCCAGACCTATAATGTTGACTTTGCTTCTGCTAGTAATTAATTCTTCAGGATAATTTTGTAGTTTGAGATATGATTTTTTCTTTTCTTATTGTACCCTGTTAGAGAAGTATTCATCTTGCTCCAGTTTATTCTTATATATCTCCAGTATATTCCTTAAATATATGTCCCATCTCAGAAGTGTGAATGTTATAAGCCAGGGGTGTCCAAACTTAGTCCCTTTAAGACTTGTGGACTTCAACTCCCAGAGTCCCTCAGCCAGCAAAGCTGGCTGAGGAACTCTGGGAGTTGAAGTCCACAAGTCTTAAAGGGACCAAGTTTGGACACCCCTGTTATAAGCTATTCATTACAAGAATCTTTAAAGATGACTTTAGAGATTGTGGGAGAACAGAACAGAACAGAACACTTTATTTGACCAAGTATGATTAGACATACAAGGAATTTGTTTCTGGTACAGAAGTTCTCAGTGTACATGCAAAGAACAGAATCATCATTATCATCACCACCACAATAAGTGGGTGGAATAAAGATAATAAGATATAAATAATAACATTATACCCATACTACATGGCTAAATATACATAAATATGAGACAGGAGTGTGAGAATTAGGTGTTCAGGAGATTGATGACGCGCGAGAAAAAACTGTCCCTGTGTCTAGTTGTTTTGACATGCAATACTCTGTAGTGTCCTCCCAAGGGAAGGAGTTGAAACAGATTATGTCCAGGATGTGAGGGTCTGTAGAAATCTCAGCCTTCCTCCTGACCGCTCAATATACAATATTTTAGTTATATTACCCACATTTTGCATATGACCTTGACATCCACATCACTTAACATACCAGTAAAAACATATATTTTACACCATTTCCAGAAATGTACTTTTCAAATGGAGATTTTATTTTTTAGGTGGTGTCCATTTTTATTTATAAATTTATTTCTGTTGAGCTTACCCACGTCTTCAATTAGAGCTGACTTCGACTGGGTGTTGTAAATTGGGTTAAAAACATACAATATACATTTCAGTAAAATAACAGCAAGTATGATTTATATAAAAATAATGTATGGCAGAATTCAGCTCTGGGGATCTAATCCTTTTAACAACCACTGCGCAAAAGTCAACATCTGTTACTAGAAATGACAAATACCACTCCAGACTATAAGACCTGATGAAAGAGCCATGATTTGATGGATTTTATGAAAGCCAGGAGCAATTTGGATATCTGGCAGAATATTATTTTACAGATGGGAAACAACTACTGAGAAAAATTGCTTCTGTGATGGCAGTGAAGATAGCAGACTACGAGTGAAAAGACAGAGCAAGCCCTTTTGGGTGACCTTCAAGTCAGTGTTGACTCTTGAAGACTGCTTGATGAGACCATGCAGTCTGCTTGGTAGAATTTCAGAAGTGGTTTTCCATTGCCTGGCTCCTAGGACTAAGAGACAGTGATTGGCCTAAGGTCACCCAGCTGGATTTGTGCATAATCCAGAACTATCTTTATAATGAAGGTATCTTTTCTTTTATGTACACCGAGAGCATATACACCAAGACAAATTCCTTGTGTGTCCAATCACACTTGGCCAATAAAAAATTCTATTCTGTTCTAACTAGTTGCATCCCTTCCTAGACCAGGTTTCCCTATGCACGCCCTCGTCCCTATGCACGCCCTCGTCACTTCCCGCCTGGACTACTGTAATGCTCTCTACATGGGGCTCCCCTTGAAGAGCACCCGGAGGCTCCAACTGGTCCAGAATGCGGCTGCGCGGGTAATAGAGGGAGTATCTCGAGGCTCCCATGTTGTTGTGACCCAGGTTCCTGGACCCAGACTCCTGGACTCGGATGATTCAGAAAATGAGGGAGAAGACCTGGCAAGCCCTGCTTCTCTTGAGCCCTCTCCCTCCCTGGCACCCACTCAAAGGGAGGGGCCGGCAAGGCCTGATTCTCCCGGGCCTTCTTCTGATTTGTAGCGCCCCAAGAACAGTTTTGGAGGGACGCAAGATTACGAAGGCTTGATCGGCGTGCGCAGCAGCGGAAGAGTTGGGACAAAGCCAAGTCATAATTGTCATGCAGTGACATCTGCAGAGACTATAAATAGGAGGCGGGACTTCCTGGTTTTTTGTCTCGGACAAAGCAATGAATTTGGCGCAAGCTAATTCATGGAGGGAAGAATATATTCGTGAGTAATTCTGGCCTTATCTATAATTTCCTCGTTATCTCCAGAAACTTGGCAGGCCCGTGGGTAGACGTGGCCAGGACATGTATCTATGTAAATAAAAGGGAAAAAAAAGGAAGGCCTCTGACGGACTCTTTGCTGGGAGTATTGGGGGAAGGGAAACAGAACACATGTGACACCTCTCCTGCGCAAGCTGCACTGGCTTCCGGTGGTCTTCCGGGTGCAATTCAAGGTGTTGGTTACCACCTTTAAAGCTCTCCATGGCATAGGACCGGGTTATTTATGGGACCGCCTGCTGCTACCATTAGCCTCCCATCGACCCGTGCACTCCCATAGGGAGGGTCTCCTCAGGGTGCCGTCAGTCAAACAATGTCGACTGGCGGCCTCCAGGGGGAGAGCCTTCTCTGTGGGGGCTCCTGCCCTCTGGAATGAGCTGGCTCTGGGGATACATCAACTCCCTGACCTCCGGACCTTTCGACGCAAGCTAAAGACCTTTTTGTTTTATTGTGCAGGGCTGGCTTAATGTAGTTTTAATATGGGTTTTATTATAGTTTTAGTCTATTCTCGGCCTAATTGAATTAGTTTTTTAAAATGTTTTTTTAATTTTTGTGGAATCTGTTTTTTATTTGGCTGTAAACCGCCCTGAGTCCTTCGGGAGAAGGGCGGTATATAAATTGAATAAATAAATAAATAAATAAATAAATAAACTAGAACTCAGAGTTTCCCAGTTTCTAGCTGGTGCTTTAACCATTATGTTACACTGGCTCTCAAGCCCATTCTGGTGGGTTTTATTAGTGAGGCAGATACTCCTAAGAGAAAGTGGTCCTGTAGGCTAGATCACACAGGTCATTAAAGACAATCAACACCTCAAGCTAACCTGGAAGTTTATTGGCAGCCTTCTTTTTCTCTCCCTCTTCCACATTTTCATTCCCACAGATTCTGACGGCCACCTGTTACATCCTTTTACTTCTCCTTTCATCTCCCCTTAACCATTACCTGTTTATTACTCTGAATGCATGGAAAGATAGGGTTATGTGTGCCTTGAACACCTAGTTTTGTTATGTCTACACACTTGAGATTGGCCTCTGAACATTTTCAAGAAGCCTATTTAAATCTAGAAAACATCCTACAATTATTTGCTACTAAATGACATTTCCCTAACAAAAAAGCCATTTTAACAGGCTTTGATAAAAGAGCTAATAAATAAGTGGTTTTTGTATTCTTCTTTATGACGCCCTGGTCCTTTCCATATTAATTATTTATTAATGTATTTTTATTTTTTTATTTTTTTTATTTTTTTTATTTTTTTATTTATATTATTTTTATTTTTTTATTTTTATTTATTAATTTATTATTAATTAATTATTTCTCCATTTTTGCCTTAATAGGGAACACATAATGGCAAACAATCGTTATTCTGACCATAGCTAAAAAATCAACTTTCTCCTGATTCCACAGAAAAGGGCAATAAAATAAAGTGGTAACACCCCAATCCAATCAACATCATTTTTTTTTTGGTTGCATGTCGTTGTCGTCATCATCATTTTAGCCACTGTCTACCAGCTGCAGGATGAAGGCCTCTTCCACATGTTTCCAACCAATAGAATCTTGAGCCTTTTTTAATTGATTCGCAATACTTGCCGATACCATCGATCCATCTTATTTTAAGTCTCTTTCGTGGATGCTTTTTATCAAATGGGATCCATTCTATGATTGTCTTGGTCCACCTGCCATCAATTTTTCTTGATATGTGATCAGCTTATTTCTATTTCAATTCTTTTACTCTCTTGATGATACCTTAGACTTTCATTTGTTCTCTAATCTACGTGCAGGTTTTTCTACCTTGTCTTGTAATGCTGAGCATGTATTTTTCCGTGGCTCTTTGCACCAATGGAAGGTGATACAATAAAGGAAATTGAACAGCGTGTTAAATGTGGTTGGCAGGCATTCGGCAAGCTAAGCATAATTTTCAAGAATAACCTCCCCCTGTGCCCCAAGAGAAAAGTTTTTGATCAGTGTATGCTACCAGCTCTAACATATGCCAGTGAAACATGGACATTAACCTCACAATTGATTGCTGCATGTATTTGACCATAAGAACAATAAACTTCGGGGGTTGAATTGTGAAGCTATTAAGCCAGTTTTATCTGTGGGAGAACTGTTAGGGAAGCAAAACTTGGAAAATGAGCGTTTCCCCCAGTGAGGAACTGTACCACTCATGTTGTTTCACAGAGCGCCAAAGCATTGCAAAAGACTAACTTTGTTGTGGTTGAGGCCGGTTTTGGCTTGTCTTCCATGCTTGAATAAAAGTGCATGTAAGTGACTATATTGTAATGGTCAATTCTCTTTCTGCTTACAGAGCGGGCATATGCCTGCAGTCCGTATATGGGATGTTGCTGAGCGGACCCAGATGGCTGAACTTCAAGAGCATAAGTATGGAGTGGCATGTGTGGCCTTCTCACCAAGCTCCAAGTACATTGTCTCAGTGGGTTATCAGCATGACATGATAGTCAATGTTTGGTCATGGAAGGTAAATTATAGCAAGGTTTTTTGTAGTCATTATGTGAGCATAAGTGAACTTGCAACTAGAAGTTGCATTATGAAATGCCTTCAGAATACCAACACTGTTTCCTCACAGATAATCTACTCTGAGTTTCTGTCTCCCAGTTTGAGTTTGTTCTTGGTATGTATAACAAGGATACACAGCCCGATCTCCAAGGATTGCATGAAATCTTGAAGATAGATATCATGTGAACCAGAGCCGTTCCTAAATTTGCAATCAAATAGAAGAATGTAATCTAAAATTTGGAGTGCAACCATTCTGATTATTTTTCATTATTTTAATTGAATTTAAAAGTCAATGATATGTGATTTCATCAAGCCTGAAGGCCCTGACTCCTTTTGGGAATATAGGGTTCAGCTCAAAAAGTGGTGCTCACTTCACAGAAGATGTCTGATAAAGCAGCAAGCTCTATGTTTGCAATAACTGAAATGAAAGGATGCTTGTAATGGAGTTGTATGCTATATTTCAATGAGACAGAAATAATGTTTATTTAATGATTCCCTTCTAGCTTTAAAAATGCACAGAGAAATATTTCATTACTTTTTGGTTATTAGTATGTAGAATAAACATTCTTGAAATGGCAAAGCAGACTAGCTAGGAAGATTCTCTCACCACTTCCACTTCTTGGTTTGTGCTGAGGCTTACATAATGACAGATCACAGCAGGCTGTTTCATCTCCTTTTCATTAGATAGGTAGATAGGAAACTGCCTAATGCTGGGTCAGGCCACTTTGACATCTCATTCTGTCCTGGTCTGCAGTGATGGATACTGATTTTGAGCTGAAGATGCCAGAAGCCTTCTACATGTTTGGTACCACTGCCTTTTTCTTCTCATTTTGACTGGTCCATACATTGTACTAAGTCATGGTTTATTTTAAGCATGTTTAATTGTGTTAACTTTATTTGGCTGGGTCCACAGAACAAGCTAAGACAAATAATAATAATAACCCATGTTATGGCTCTGTTTGATGTTTCTTATGTTTTCGATATTCACTCTCAATGCAAAAAGCTATTAGATATTTTGTTTTAAATAACTGGTAATATATTCTGAGTTTTATTTGGTTTGCTCTCTAAAAAATAAGTGGAACACAAGTACATGTCTCTTCAAGGAGCAAAGATTTGGGTATTTTTTCTTTAAGATCTCTTCAAAACATTGGATTATTCTGTGTATTGACCAGAAACAAAGCCTTCAATGATTGATATGTTGATAATAAAACTGGCTTCTACAGAGAGAGTAGTTGGTTTAATTAGGAATAAATTGTGTGCTTAATTTATTTCCTGGTATAACCGAAATGTGTTCAGTTTATCTGATTATATATGAGAAATCAGAACCATAAATGAGGTTATCTCAATGGACTAAAATGGCAATGAGTTTTATATGCCAGATTAATGCTGGGCAATTTTTTTTTGTTGAAGTTAAGTGTGGTAAGCTGTCATTGTTAAGTCTGGATTTGTTCATTCTTGTATAATCTTCTGTTCAGCACATTGTGCTGTTAGTCATAAATTGTTTTGCTGCTTTTTATCTGTGCATGTTTATTAAGTGGTGTCAGAAGACTTCTTTTCTAACCTGAATGAGTCAGGAGCAAATTTACTTCTGGGTTTCTGATATTAGAATGCAACTCCTAGTATATATCTGTGTGAAAGATTTTTCTTTCATATGGGGTAGTAGGAGACTATGTGGAGTAACGTTATGTTACCTCTGCAGAATTGAAAGTTAATATCAATGCAGATGCCTAAACCAATGGAAGGCCGAGATTCCTGCTTTCCCTCGTAGCTCCTTGAATCATTGAGAGTCTGCACAAATTACATCACCATTGGGAATCCCCGTGGAGCTCTTGTGTCCTAACTCATGTGATCATGGTAGTTGCAGACCTTTTTCTGTCCATGAACATTTCCCCTGTTCTTGCATCAGCCTTTGCTCTGTTCTGATTCTGTGACCTATCCCTCTTTATTTTACATGTTGTTACTTATGCCAATGGTAGCAATAATCTTAACCCAATAGTAGTAATATTTTTGTACGGTATTTTCTAACGCACATTTCAAACGTAATTCTTAGTCCCAAATGGCTACAAATACTATTGTTTGTCTCAGCAAAACACTGCAACTTTTGTATAAATGTTTGTCCAGAAGTCTCTCTTTGTAATGGAATACAAATATGTCCATTTGTCCATGCAAAAATATATATAAAAGTGAGCACAAAGTCTTGAAAACTGAAACAAGTGAGAGTATGCTAATGTTAAGTCAAAAGAATACTGCAAATGAGCTGACAGTCTGCCCGAATAATACAAAACTAATTTTTATCACTTGATCTGTGGGAGGCTGTAGCATTTTCATGTATACACTCTGGGAGGTATTGCTGTGTATTCCCAGAGATGTTGTGCATAAATCAGACAAATAGATTTAATTAGCAGAACATCTGACTTGCTCAACTGTCTTCTTCCAGAAAAACATTGTTGTGGCAGCCAATAAAGTCTCAAGCAAAGTGACAGCAGTTTCATTCTCTGAGGATTGCAGCTATTTTGTTACAGCTGGAAACCGGCACATCAAATTTTGGTACCTGGCTGATAGCAAAACCTCTAAGGTAAAGGATGTTGTTGATGCTGTTGAAAGAAGGGAAGATATTCATGACCAAGAGAATTATGTTAGATTTATGAGTATTTCTGCAAAGTGCTAATCAAACCATTCCAGTTTCCCAAAGCAAAACCGTCTTGACATGCTGTTCTTTCATGCCAGGTGAATGCCACAGTCCCCTTGCTTGGGCGTTCTGGTTTGCTCGGAGAACTGAGGAACAATTTTTTTACAGATGTGGCATGCGGCAGGGGTAAAAAAGCAGACAGCACTTTTTGTATCACTTCCTCTGGTCTGCTGTGTGAATTCAATGACAAGAGGCTACTGGACAAATGGGTGGAATTGAGGGTAAGTAGCCTGTGGTACTTGGATATCTGTTCATGTTAGAAATGAGAAGATCTTTCAGTTCTACCAACTTTCCTAGCGCAGGATTTTGAAAACATAGGGCGCAGAAATGGATGCCTGGATGGGACGATGTCTGGCACCTTCTGTATAAAAAAAATGAGATCTAAATTAAGTAGGTAGGTATGAGCCATATAATGAGAATGATCAACCAATGGAACACCTTGCTTTCAGAAGTTGTGGGAGCTTCATCTCTGGAAGCTTTCAAGAAAAGACTGGAATGCCAATTGTCAGAAATGGTGTAGGATCTCCTGCTTGGGTGGGTGGGAGTTGACTAGTTGACCTACAAGGTCCCTTCCAACTCTGTTAATCTGAATGTACTGTACAGATAGTCCTTGATTTACGACAGTTCATTTAGTGATCATTCAAACTTACAACATCGCTGAAAAAAGTGATATGACCATTTTTCACACTTACGATCATTGCAGCATTTCTATGAATGTGTGAACAAAATTCAGATGCTTGGCAGCTGGTTCATACTTATCATCATTGCTGTGTCCCAAGGTCATGTGATCACCTTTTACCACTTTCTGACAGGCAAAGTCAATGGGGAAGCCAGATTCACTTAGTAACCGTGCTTACTAACTTAACAGCTGCAATGATTCACTTAACAATTGTGGCAAGAAAGGTCATAAAATGGGGCAAAATTCACCTAAATGTCTCACTAAGCAACATAAATTTTGGGCTCAATTGTGGTCGTAAGTTGAGGACTACCTATATAAGACTGGCAATCCTTCTCTCCAAGTGTTTGCCCCTAACTAGTTTTGGGTATTAGAAGTGTATTTCATTAGGAGAAATCACTGAGGAGAGGTGGGTGTTCTCTAGAAAAGTTCACCACCTTTTTTATCCATGTGCTTTTAAATTGCATTCTTAGTCTCTGTTTGATATATTTTAACTGTCACTTCCTGTAGTTTTGTAAATCTTGCACTCAAGCCAAAAACAGTCTCTAAACTCCTGGTGAACATGGCATCAGAAGGTACCTACTTCATTAGCAAACAATCTATTTTACAGCCCATCCCTAATATAAGCACAAGCTATTTTAGATCTGTTTGGTTGTGCTTGTATCCATACAGCCATGCACTAGTACTCTGCTTCAGTTGTGTAATCAAGATAGAAAAAGAGTGATTGGTTGAAGTCCACCTGTGTGGAAGAACTTTCATGTAAATTGATTTTTCCCTGGACCTAAGTATTTCCTTAGATCTGTGTCTCGATTTCCCAGTCTCTATAGATCCTGAATGATGTGTTATTGTTGAAAGACATTGTGAAAATCTTTTCCTCCTCATGGAATGCTAAATGCAAAGATTTAGGGCTTTCCTTCTTCTTCTTCTTTTTTTTTTATAAAGGAACCCACCTCCTAAACCCTTGCTTACATTTCAAACTGAATGCTCTCTCTTTCTCTCTTTTCCTTCTTTTCCTTTTGGCACTGAAAACACCCTTTTCTCTGTTACTTAGAACACAGACAGCTTCACAGTAAGTTCTAATGTCTCTTGTATTCGACACACCATTGCCTTAGCATCCCTCCCATTTGTTGTCTTCTTTTTTTTTCTCTTTGCAATTGTGCTCACTGCAGTAGAATTTAAAGACTGGAATGAGATTGAGTCTTCCTCAGGAATTATGTCTGTTTATTGTGTTGCTTTACACAGTGTTAGTTCCCATTCCTAATGCAAGGAAAATCTTTGTCAGTGAAGTATCCAAATCCCCTGTGTGCTAGTGTTATTGTTGTTGAATGCTGTTGTCCTGGTCATTCGGCCATGCTCAATCTTTCATTTCAAATCTTTTTTTCTAGTCATTATTTTTTCCTCACTGAGCATGCTCAGTGTCCATTGATCAAATTGCTGAGTTTCTATGAGGTGTCTGATGTAGTGCTGATACAGTTTTGGATAGATAACTAGTAGCACAAGTTGTCTATTTTACCTGTGGAATTCTGCGAGTTGAAGTCCACACATCTTAAAGTTGCCAAAGTTGAGACACACAAGTCTAATTATTGAAAACAGGAGTTATAATAATTGTTCTCCTACAGAAACAATTCTGTACCGGTAGTTAATGGAAGAATACTTCCAATTTAGTTTTCCTCTCTTATGTTTAGTGATTCCATCTCATCTTGCTTCATTTTTTCCCCTTCTTTCTTGACTACTATTTTCTTTCATGTTTTAGTGGCTCATGCTTATATCTTATGTCCCCAGACTACTGTGGCAAACTGCATCTCCGTGAACCACGATTACATCTTCTGTGGCTGTGCTGATGGTACTGTTCGAATTTTTAATCCTTCAAATCTTCATTTTGTGACCACGCTCCCTAAACCTCACTTCCTAGGGACGGATATCTCCAGCATTACAGAAGCCAGGTAAGAAAAGTAAAGATCCAGAAGCAACTGCTGTCAGAATTTAGCTTTGCTCTCCATCTTGCATTTGCAAGTACATTTGTAAGCCACTCAGATTTACTTTGAGGTAAGAAGGGAGGCCAATACATTTTACAAAATAAATAAATAAATAAATAAATAAATAAATAAATAAATAAATAAATAAATAAATAAATAAATAAATAAAATTGTTCAGAGAGCAAGAGGGGAAAACTTTACTTATGAAAGGGGTATTTTTACTTGTAGTAAGCTGCAACTTCTATCATCCCCAGTCAGTGCATGGCATCATGTTTGAGAAGGCTGGCAGAAATGGTTCTGGGATAAATATGTCAACAGTCTGCCAAGATGCAAAATAGTGCCATGCATTAAAACGTGTAAATAGCTTTGTAATTTTCTGATTTAGAAATATATTGTAACTCTTCACTCTAGTTCCTTTTGCTGTTTTGCACTTTTTTTTGTAATATTTATTGTTTATTCTTTCCTTCCTCATCCAAATTCTAAGACAAAGTGGTAGAATGATTTTCTATATGGGATTCACCCTTACTTTCAAATGGTCCCTTCTGAGGTGTCCCCTTCTCCGCACTATATCTCTGGAGGCTTGTCTGTCTCCTGGTGAGGACATGGGTAGTGCTTATTCTGGTGTTGCCGGTGCTTCATGTAATACAGCTGGCATTAGATATGGTGAAATCTTTGGGGTAACTGACTGGCCAGGTTTCATCCCATCTCAAGAATATCTTGAAATACAGGTAGTTCTCAACTTACAACAGTTCATTTAGTGACCATTAAAGGTTACAATGGCACTGAAAAAGGTGACTTATAACCATTTTTCACCCTTACAACTCTTGCAGCATCCCTATGGTCATATGATCAAAATTCAGATACTTGGCAGTTGACTCATATCTGTGACGGTCATGTGATCACCTTTTGTGATCTTCTGACAAGCAAAGTCAATGAGGAAGCCAGGAACTGGGTTACTAATTAAACAATTGTCGTGATTCACTTAAGAACTGTGGCGAGAAAAGTTATAAAATGGGGCAAAACTCACTTAACAACTGTCTCGCTTAACAACATAAATTTTGGGCTCAATTGTGGTTGTAAGTTGAGGACTACTTGTAGTCATCTTGGTATAATTCTAGTCCCCAGAAATTAAGATCTGCCAGAGAAGACCCTTCTCTTTCTTTATCTGGGGGAGAGGCTGAGGTAATTCCTTTTGTATATGTGACAGAGAGCAGTGATGGCTAACCTTTTTGCCATCGTGTGCGAAAAACAGGGGGAGTGCAGGGGGGTCGCGCACACGCATACCCACACCCATAATTCAATGCTCCCCACACCCTGCCCCCCGTGCATGCATGTGTGACCCCCCCTGCGCTCTCCCGCACATGCATGCACGATCTCCCTGCGCCCCGTTTTTGGCTTAGCAGGCCTCCCTGAAGCCTCTGGAGGCCGGAAATGGCCTTTTCCAGACTTATGGTAGGCCTGTTTTTTGTCTTCCCCAGGCTCCAGAGGCTTTCCCCAGAGGCTGGAAATGGCCCATTTCCCGATTTCCGGTGGGCCCGGTAGGCCCGTTTTTCACCCTCCCCAGGCTCCAGAGGCTTTCTTGGAGCCTGAGGAGGGCAAAAACGGCCTCCCTCACCCCCCTGGAGGTCGAAAACACCCTCCAGAGCCTCCATGCAAACCCTATACTTACCTGACATCCAAAATGGGGTGCGTGGAGACTCCTGGGAAGGGAGGAGTGGCATGGGGTGGTGTCGATGGGGCCAGCTGAAAATCAGCTGGCCAGCGCATGCATGCATGCTGGAGCTGAACTTGAGCTGAGCTAAGGCAATGGCTCATGTGCCTGCAGATATGGCTCCGCTCACGTGCCTGCAGATATGGCACACGTGCCGTAGGTTCGCCATCATGGACATAGAATATCACTCAGTCAAGAAGATGTAGACTGAGCATATCAGAGTCAGCAAGGTGAGGTCTAAGAATGTTTTGAGCCAGCAGCCTGCATATTCACAACATCTTCTCTGAGAAAAACTAGACTGATATTTGATAATACAGAGGCACATATATAAAGCTGACTTAGTGGCTATCTGCATGTGTTTTAATTAAATGCATATCTTTCTGAGAAAAAAATGTTTTGATATAAGGGCAACCTTCACATATCTCAACCAGCTTGTTTTTGCCTTTCCATCTCTCTGCCCACAAGATCTGTTAATGCTTTGTAAGCTTTTAGCAACAGTTACTGGCAGAGTTTTAGCATTCACTGCTATGGTAAACTAACAGAGAGAAATAGAAATAAGTAAAAATGTACAAAGCATCTGGTTGTGCTCTTGGAACATCCTCATGAGCTTTCAATACATTGACTCCTGGCCTTGGATTTTTTTTAGTGACTTGGAAAGGCCAAGGTACTGTGTAGTTTAAAATACGATCTGCCAGTTTAGTTTTAGAAGCTGTAAACTTGGAAAGTTATGCACGTGCACACTGTTGTTCCTTAGCTCATTTATAGTAAGCTCCCTTTGGACTGCAGTTTTGCCTTGCATGGCCAGATTTTTATGACAGACAGAACGAACAATTAATGAGAGCTGCATCTTAAAATTGGAAGGATTTGAATATGTGGAATTGCTCATGGAGCTTAGAGTCATTTCATACTCTTAAAAAAAAACCTTCTGTTATTGGATTAAGAAAACATATATTTTTAAAACCTGTTTAAAATATATAAGATCTGACAATTTCAGGCTTGTAATTCGTTGCCAAACACCCAAAAGCACTTGGTTCTAATTTATGGGGTTTAGAGACTGATCAAAATGTATAGGTGTATGCATATTTCCTGCGTCAGATGTGGAGAGCACATGTTTCTCCTTCTGTCCTGGCCACTTTTTACAGAGGTGCAATTGAGAGCATTTTAACAAACTGCATCACTGTTTGGTTTGGTGGCAGCAGTGCCTCAGATAGAAAGTCCATACAGAGAGAGGTAAAGAAAAGCTGAGAAGATTATAGGAAGCTCTCTTCCTGTTTTTCAGGTTACTGCTTATAAGCACTATGTGCTTGGAGCTCAAAGCATTGTTAAAGACCCCATACGTCCACTTTACGTCCACTTTACGGTCTGTTTCTGTTGCTCCCCACTGAGGGGAGGTTTCAAAGTATTTCTAGCAGGATTACCAGATTCTGTAACAGCTTTGTTCCGTATGCCATCCATCTGGTAAACTCGCAAGATTCGTTTTTCTCACCATGTACATGTATATATCAGAACTAAAGATAAAGGTAAAGGTTCCCCTCGCACATATGTGCTAGTTGTTGCCGACTCTAGGGGGCGGCGCTTATCTCTGTTTCAAAGCCAAAGAGCCAGCGCCGTGGTCATGTGGCCAGCATGACTCAACCCCAAAGGCGCACGGAACGCTGTTACCTTCCCACCATAGGTTCGTGCCATGTATTTTTTCTACTTGCATTTTTATGTGCTTTCAAAACTGCTAGGTTGGCAGAAGCTGGGACAAGTAATGGGAGCTCATCCCGTTACATGGCAGCACTAGGGATTCGAACTTCTGAGCTGCCGACCTTTCGATCGACAAACTCAATGTCCTAGCCCCTGAGCCACCGCGTCCCTTGAATATATCTGAACTAGACTGTGTTATTTCTCTATTTCATATAATACATGTGGCTATATGCATAATTGTGTATTTATTTATTTATTTAGTCATGTTTATGTAGTGTATATTAGAGGTGGTGATCCTTTGAGAGCTGTATTCAACCAAATTTCATTTTAATGTATGCCGATTAGTGTACATTCAAAGTGACAATAAAGTTATTCTAAGTCATATTCTAAGTCATATTTTCCCCTGGAGTTAAAAGACATTGAAATGCACCGTTGTCATGATAACCAATTCATGCAATGCATTCTTTGTGCCAAGATTGTCTAAGAGCTCACAGTTTTATTAAATACTTGACTCTCAGTACAGTACTATTATTATTCAAGCCTATTTTTTAAAAAAAGAATGAGATGAATTGTGAGAATGGAACTACAATTTTGTCTGGGGGACCAACAGTATCTGACAAGGTTCACAGAAGAGATAGGGAAAGGATCCCATCCTTATGACTACCATCTACTCTTCAAGCAGAAGGTGGGAATGCAAAATAAAAAAACCCACACTGCACATCAGTTTTCTTTGGGGAAACTGTGAACTGTCTAGAACTAAATAGGGCAGTACCATAGATCTCTGTGGCCCTATAACCCACAGTTGCTCAGTCTTGCTTGGGTTAAGCCAAAGCCTTTTTTCTCACAACTTTCTTGGCCTCACAGCCTCCAGACAATGGGAAAGAGAGTTGAAGTGAAGTCAGCCTGGTGAATGTGGGTTGATCTATGTGTGGCTGTGTGCGTTTGTACAATTGAGCATTATTGGTATACTTAAGATATTTAATCCTGCACTGATGGAATACCTCACCCAACTGTTTAATGTAGCTATTAAACAGGAAGAGAATGTAGAGCTCTGAGGAACTTTGTAGAACAGGGTTCCAGGTGCGAATATCTCTCCCCTACTAACATCAACCAGAACCGACCTCAGAGAAAGGAGGAGAAACACTGCAACACTGTTCCTCACTCTCCCTCCAAAGCTGGTCCCAACGGATACTATGATTGATGGTCCTGAAAGCTGTTGAGAGGACTAGGATGGATGACCATTCCTATCCTGACCCTTCCAAAGGTCATTTATAAGTGCAGTCAGTGCCATCTCAGGATTACATCTGGTCTGAAACTCAACAGTAGTAAGGAGTAAAGCCCCAATATTATTGCAATAGGATAGGATAATGCTGTATGAAACCAAATCTGTTCAGTCTGAGATCTGATTACAATTTAAGCTATTCTTGTCTGACTGAAGGAAAGAGATTAGATCTGCTGGTTTTAGGGGCAGCTAAGTCATGCATTCATATGGCCATAAGCCACCACACAGTCACAGTCCATTTGAAATACGAGGATAACAATGCTGACTGAAGTTACAGGCTTGTTACACAATTACAATGGCATGATGTATGTGTAGCAGTTGGAATACCAGAAATGAGTAACAGCATGCAAATATGTAACCGTAAAAATACTAGTAGAAGAAGCAAATTTCTGTGTTTGTCCCCTTTTAGCAAACCTGCTGTCTTTTGTACCTTCATATATTGACTATTTAAAAATTATCCATTGTATTATCTTTTTGCAGTCGGCTGTTCTCTAATGCAACTGATGCCAAGTATCCAGACACCATTGCCTTAACCTTTGATCCGAATAACCAGTGGCTGTCTTGTGTTTACAATGATCACAGCTTGTATGTGTGGGATGTCAAAGATCCCAAGAAAGTGGGCAAGGTTTATTCTGCATTATACCACTCCTCCTGTGTCTGGAACATTGAGGTAAGGTTAAGTCACAAATATTGATACAGATGCAATGCGGGTCACCAATAGTATCATTTTTGATTTCCTACAAAATTAATGTGTTTCAGAATTAAGAAGGCACTCCCTATTATAGCAAGAATTCCAGTGTGGTTTTTCTTTTTTTCTTATAACTAGATACAGTATCTCTGCTTTTTTTGTTTTTTAGTTTTTTATTTAGGTTATATTTTTCATGCACACTAATGATTAATCATTTAGAATTAATGGAAGGGAAAAGAAAAGGAGGAAATCTATATTTCTTTAGCCACATAACTGAACTTGTGTATCTGCTAGAATGTAGATCAGCCTTCAGACAATAATAGAAAACAACTGTTTTAAATGAAAACCTAGATCCGGGTAATAAAAAATTGAGATTTTTCTGACTGCTTGTCTCCAGTAACGGTCTGTGTGGCTGCAGGATAGATACATTCTGTTGGTTTCCCATTACAAAAATATATTCAAACCTTGTGTTATTGTCCCTGTTCTTGGTGTAAATCATTTGCTTAGTGTTCTTCCAAAATCCAGTTAAAATTAAGGTATTTTACTGCATGCATGTCCTGAGTATCTTTCCATATTGTCTTGATTAATCCTCTCTGGAATTAGAATAAAGGTTTAGTTTGCACCTTCCTTCTTGTTATTACAATTATGGCAGAAGCCAAGTGCTGCTCCCTGCTGGCCTAGATGTGTAAGAATGCTCAGAGGATAATGAAATATATGGTGGTTTCATTTGCATCAGAAAAGAATCTTTGTGATCCTTATTGGCAAATTCCTATAGAAAGGTCCAATTGCCACAGTATCCCAATCACATTGTTCTGTGAAGCTTGAATCTGATACTATAAACAGTCTTGGTAAAACCAGCTTCAAAGATTAACAAAATGGCGTTTGTGTACCTTGATAATTTGGGAGAGCAGAATATTTTCATAGAAATTGAAAGAGTGAGGAGTTTTACCTCTCTCTCATACCTGTGAACAAGCAGAAAGGAGGCCTGTTTTTTTCTCTTGGGTTTAGTCCTTCTTTGACAGTTAAAACCACCACTGTCCCCAGTTTTGGAGAATATAGAGTATGTTTCTAATTCTGTTACAATTTCTTTCCCTCTTAGGTATATCCTGAGGTGAAGGATAGCAATCAGTCTTGCTTGCCCCCAAACACCTTTATCACTTGCTCCTCAGATAACACCATCCGCCTGTGGAACACTGAGAGCTCAAACATCCATGGAGCCTCCTTACATCGAAACATCCTGAGCAACGTAAGACTGTCTGAGCTCAGGATAGATCACATGGCTTAATCTTTGACTTCCAGATGAAGTGGAAAAGAGCAGTCCGTTGCATGCAGAATATTTATTTGTTTAGACGATTTTGAGATGGCCCAAATCTGGGTGCCTTGCATTTTATTCATTTTATACTTTGTCTTGTCAATGCAAGGTTTTTTGCTTATATCAGTAACTAAGATAAGGTTCATCTATGAAAGCTACCTTGGAATATTGCTATTTCAGTCTTCCGGAGTATACTATATGTTTGCATTTGTGTGTGTGTCTGTGTGTGTGTGTGTGTGTCCATCCATCCATTTTTGGAATGAATAATGTGTGATTGCTTCATTAAGTGGTTGTTGATGTCTTGTGAGTATAGCATTAAAGTAATATATGTATACAAATCAGCTGGCTAAGTATGAATGGCAGCGACAGCTGCCCCAACACCTGGATGAAGATGTCTATCTAGACCCGTTCCAGTCCGGCTTCCGACCCGGATACAGCACGGAGACAGCTTTGGTCGCATTGGTGGATGATCTCTGGAGGGCCAGGGACAGGGGATATTCCTCTGCCCTGGTCCTATTAGACCTCTCAGCGGCGTTCGATACCATCGATCATGGTATCCTGCTGCGCCGGTTGGGGGGATTGGGAGTGGGAGGCACCGTATATCGGTGGTTCTCCTCCTATCTCTCTGACCGGCCGCAGACGGTGTTGACAGGGGGGCAGAGGTCGACCGCGAGGGGCCTCACTTGTGGGGTCCCACAGGGGTCGATTCTCTCGCCCGGCTGTTCAACATCTACATGAAGCCGTTGGGTGAGATCATCAGTGGTTTGGGGTGAGATACCAGCAGTACGCTGACGACACTCAGCTGTACTTTTCCACCCCAGACCACCCCAATGAAGTTGTCAAGTGCTGTCCCGGTGTTTGGAAGCCGACGGGGCCTGGAGGGGGAGAACCAGCCCCAAGCTTAACCCCTCCAAGACGGAGTGGCTGTGGATGCCGGCACCCCGATTCAGTCAGCTGCAGCCGCGGCTGGCTGTTGGAGGCGAGTTACTGGCCCCAAAGGATAGGGTGCGCAACTTGGGTGTCCTCCTGGATGATCGGCTGTCGTTTGGAGACCAATTGACGGGCGTCTCCAGGAGGGCCTTCCACCAGGTTCGCCTGGTTCGCAGTTGCGCCTTCCTTGATCGGGATGCCTTA